>NC_138205.1:29894814-29914814 GCF_964194415.1 Vipera berus | reverse complement strand
AAGTATTTATTGAACTCGAGGCTGGGTACGCAATTTGTTGCTTCTGCAGAGAATAAGAAAAATGGAGTGGTTGTTTATGTTAAAAGTGCCTTAACAGCGGACCTAATTGAAGCAGATAAGCATGGAAGATATGTTATGATCGAGCTGTTGTTTGAAGGTAAAAAGACGCTTTTAGTTGGATTATATGCTCCAAATCAACAACAAGCTGACTTTTTTAGTTTACTTCATACAAAGCTTACCCAGTTGGATTATAAATCCTTTATTTTTATGGGGGACTGGAATGGAGTTATGGATGTACAGTTGGATAAGGCTGGAGCCTTTAAACGCATTCCAAGTCACGCTAGACTGCCTAAATCTTTTTTTGAAATGAAGGATGACCTGGAATTGCGAGATATTTGGCGTGAGAGACATTTGCGGGAGAAGGATTATACATTTTATTCTGATAGACACCAATCTTTTTCGAGGATTGATTTTATTTTGTTGACTAATGATCTTCTTTTGAGAACTAAAAAGGTGAAAATCTGCGCAAGAATTATCTCTGATCACAGTCCAGTGTGGTTGGAGATTGATAAGGAAAGAGGAGATAGACGCTCATGGCGCGTAAATGAGAATTTGTTTAGAAATCAGAGAAATGTGGAAGAATGCAAACAGCGGATGAAGGATTTTTTTGAGATGAATATGAATAAGGGTACCTCTATGGATATGGTTTGGGATGCTAGCAAGGCCTATATGAGAGGGGTGTTGATATATATGAATAATAGACATAGACGTGCAGTGGAAACTAGAAGGAAAGAACTGGAGAATGAAATAAAGGAAAAAGAAAAGGCTTTGATTTTGAACCCAGAGGAGGTGAAGATCAAGGAGGCTATTAGACTGTTACGAGGACAATTTGATAAATTAATGGCTGATCAAGTGGCGACCAATCTGCGGTTTGCTAGGCATAATACTTTTTTGCAATGCTAATAAGCCAGGCAGATGGTTGGCTTATAGACTGAGGAAAAAACAAAGGGCATCTAATATAGATAAGATTGAGCAATAAAGGAAGGGTTGTGTATCAACAGAATCTTATTAAGGATGCCTTTGGTGGATTTTTATTCGAAATTATATACTAAAGAGGACATTAATGCAAAAGATATTGATACGTATTTGGAGAAGGCTAGCATCCCGGTTCTTACGCAAGTACAAAAAGAGGGGATTAACCAACTGATTACAGAAGAAGAAATTTTTACAGCTATTAAGGAACTGAAGGTGGATAAAGCACCAGGCACTGATGGCTTGACTGCGGCCTATTATAAAACTTACAATTAGAGATGATAAAACCGTTAAAGGAACTGTTCCAGACAATCCAGAGGGGGGGAACAGCTTTTATCTCTTTGATTCCGAAGGAAGACCAGGATGCTACTTTAGTTAAAAATTACAGACCGATATCGCTTTTAAATACAGATTATAAGATATTTGCTAAGGTTTTGGCTAATAGACTGATGAGGGTTCTGCAACAGGTGATTCATGGGGACCAAACGGGGTTTATTAGTGGAAGACAAATGAAAACCAATGTGAGACATATAGTTGATGTGTTGGAGTTTTTGGAAAGGCACAACCAGATCTCTGCTGCGCTAATCTTTTTAGATGCTGAAAAGGCTTTTGATCAATTGAACTGGCAATTTTTGTTGAAAGTTTTAGACAAAATGGATTTTGGGGAAAAATTTTTACAACCGATTAGGGCATTATACCAAAAACAAACTGCCCGAATTATAGTTAACAATAGTTTGACAACAGTATGTAATATTGAGAAGGGCACAAGGCAAGGCTGTCCGCTATCGCCCTTGTTATTTATATTAACATTAGAGATACTATTGGTTAAGATTCGGAATTCGGAAAAAATTAAGGGGATACAAGTTGGAGATCAGGATTACAGATTGAGAGCATTTGCAGATGATCTGGTTGTTATAGTGACCCAGCCAGAGAACTCTGTTGTGGACCTGATGGAGATAATAACACAATATGGGAAGGTTTCTGGATTTAAAGTAAATATACAGAAAACTAAAATTTTGGCTAGAAATATGACAGTTTCGCAGAAGGCTCTCTTAGAAGGATTAACTGGATTTGAGATTGTTAAAAGGGTTAAATATTTGGGGGTGATTTTGTCGCCCTCTAATACAAAGCTATATAAAAATAATTATGAAAAGTTATGGGGGAAAATTCAAAAAGAACTGGAGAGTTGGGAAAAATTGCAATTGTCTTTGTTGGGACGGATCGCAGCAGTGAAAATGAATGTCCTGCCCAAATTTTTATTCTTATTTCAAATGATACCGATTCTTAAGAAAGACTCTAACTTGGAGGAATGGCAGCGTGGTATCAATAAATTTGTGTGGGCAGGGAAAAAGCCACGAGTTAAACTTAAGATTATGCAGGATACTCGTGAGAGAGGTGGCCTTAAAATGCCTAATTTTAAATTATATTATGAAGCTGCTGCACTAGTAGGAATAAGTGATTGGATTAATTTGACACAATCGAGGTTATTAAATCTTGAGGGCCATGATCTGTTGTTTGGCTGGCATGCATATTTGTTGTATGATAAGAAGGTAGATACTGTGTTTAGGATGCATATTTTAAGACAGGCATTGCTGAGAGTTTGGAAGAAGTATAGACATAAGTTAAGCAGCAAGATACCATTGTGGGCAATCCCAAAACATGCAATAGAAAATATACATGCTGGTTTCAAACATGATGAGACTACTTACAAGGAAATTTTAAGTTTGGAAAGGAATATTTGGTGCTTGAAATCATATAGTTTCTTGCGAGAAGAGAAGGTTGTTCAGACTTGGTTTCAATATATTCAGTTACAGGCCAGGTGGAAAGAAGACCAAAAAAATGGATTTGCAACGACTGATGAAAATTTGATAAAGCAAATTAGAAATCAAGGACCAGCACATATTAAACGGATATATCTTGCATTGATAGAGATCGATTCAGAAACAGAGCTTGTTAAGGATTGTATGATAAAATGGGCCCAAAACATTCAGGAAGTTATTACAATGGACACGTGGGAAAAGATCTGGGTGAGGAATGTAAAATTCACTCAAGCTCAAAGTTTAAGAGAGAACTTTTACAAAATGTTTTATAGATGGCATCTAGATCCTAAAAAGCTTGCAAGTATGTATCCGAATTATCAGCCTAAATGTTGGAGGTGTGGTGATGAAGAGGCAACATATTTTCACATATGGTGGACATGTAAAAAGGTCAAGGCTTTTTGGATAAAAGTCTGGTGGAATATGCAGAAGATTTTTAAACGGAGGATAAAGTTTTGTCCGCAATTTTTTTTGTTGGGAATAATTGTTGACGCTACAGTTGTGGACTCTAAGTTGATGCTGAATTTAGTTACGGCAGCAAGACTTTTGATAGGTCAATATTGGAAGAAAGAGGAACTGCCGACTATACAAGAGTGGATTTTAAAGGTTTCCGACTTGGCAGAGATGGCGAAGATTTCGGCCTATTTGAAAGATTACTCGCAAGAACATTATATTATGGAATGGAGAAAATGGATTGAGTTTATCCAGAATAAGTATAGGGTTAAGAAGTTTTATCTAGCATTTGAATAAGTCTTCTTTCGTTTTCTTTTTTCTTTTTTTATTTTGTCTTCTATATATATTTAATAATGCTAAGTTTTGTTTGATCCTATATAAGTTAGAGAGTGATGGATTTTAGAATTTATAGTTGTTAGTATATGGTTGTTTATGATTGCCTTTTTATATATATATACCTTGTATTTAGCTCTGGGAAGTCCGGGGGGGGGAGGGGGGTTAGGGGGAGGTGGGGGGGGAGGAGGGAGGGGGGGAGGGGGGGGAAGGGGGGAGGTAGGGAGGGGAGGTAGGGAGGGGGAAGGGGGTTTTTTAAAGGAAAACTGTATTTTTAAAACTTTTCAATAAAAAAAAAAAAAAAAAAAAAAAAAAAAAAGAATTAAAGGGAGACTGATATGCATTTCAAACTTATTTGTTTTCATCAGTCAGCCATAACCTTCTGAGATTCGAACCTGGGCTGATTCGAATATATATATATATTTGGCTCAAGCCTGTCTGGAATTCAAGCTGTTCTAACAGCTTATATTTAAATTTCACTACCTCAGCAGAGAGTGGAGCAGATGACTCAACTTCAAAGACAGTTTATATCTTGAGAAAAGAAAAGGGTGTTGTTGAGTTTGACTGAAATAGGTTCATTCTAGGTTGCTCCTGAACTAATCAAAGGCCTTGTTATTTGCTCCACCCTCCAAATCAGATACACATTTGCACTCAGGTAAAATACAGTTTGTTTTGGCTTAGCATATCATTTCAAGCCAACTGCTAGAAATTATGATTAAGCACAACATAACAGGAGAAAAGACTGGATGAGAACAGCAGTTAAATTGTTGGGCCAGCACTTGGGAAACCCAGATACAAGTCCATAGTCTGCTACAGAAACTCACTGGGTGATTTTGGGACAGTCACTCACTTTTTAGCCCAATTTATCTCATGGAGAAGATGGAGTATTCTATATGCTCTGAACAACAACAACAACAATAACAACAAAACAGGATGTATATCAAGCAAATAAATACCTGCTCATCATATAAGAGAAAACACTCTGCATTCACCCTGTATTTCTTTTTCAGTAAATAACCATTTACTTGCAATTTATTGTAGATAGATAAAGGGAAAATTTCTTCGTAACAGCATACATGATGACAGCTGAAAAAATATACAAGAAAAATGATCCTTTATAGTAAATGGCAAAGTTCTGTAAACAATCAGTTTCTGAACATCCAGGATTCAATTAAGCATTGCTGCTTGATTCAGAGATATCTGGCTGAATAGATCAACCTTTTCTTTTTCAGATCAGGTTATGGGCTAAACACCAGTTTTGATGAAGAAATTTCAATTAATCCCCAATATTGATCAAAGGTTTTGGTGCAAAAAACAATAATACGTGGTCTTCTTTCCTCATTTACCAAATATATTTTCATTTTATTAGAGGAACCTATACAAGAGCTCCTCTTCTTACTTAGTGGGATTTCAATTTTCATTCCAAACTGAAGGAAGAAAAAAACTAGCTAGATGTGAAAAAGTCAGGCCAATTCATCTGTTTTCTTAAAAAAGCAACTGCTAGCTATATAGAAAAGTGTCAGTTAACCAACGATATCTTAAAACAGGGGTGTCAAACTCGCAGCGTCACATGATGTGTTGCAATGTATCGTGACTTTTTTGCCATTGCCGGCAATGGGGTGGGTGCGGTTTCGCTATGATGCATCCGGCCCTTGGGTTGGCAATTTGACACCCCTGTCTTAAAATGACAGTGCTTAAGAGACTCTTATCTAAATATTTCAACATAAGGAAAGTTGCTAGACTACCTCTGCTGGCAAGAGATCAGAGCCATTTGTAATTAAACACCTTGAAAAGCTGAGGTCTCATTGGAAGCTAAGGGAAATACTGATGAACCTCTGTCAACACTTAAGATTCATTTGATTAAGAGACTAGTGCAAGAAAAGAACTATTTGTGACAAAGTATAATTTAAGTATAATCTGAGGGTCTTGCATTACTGAAATAAGAGATGGGGTCAGAATTAAAAATTAGTGAAATATCTGGCCCATTCCTCTTTGTTTTCTGTAGGTCCAAGATGTGGAGGGGAAGATTTCAAAAACATATAAGCCCCTATTAGGAAATATTTTAGGGTAGTTAACGATATAATAGAGTAGCTGCACGGTAGTAACAGCTTCTTTAAACTTAACAAGAGTTCCACAATCAATCTTTATAACTACCGGTATGTACTTTCACTTTTTTTCCTTACTAATAGATACCTGGCCAGAGAGCATTCAGATACCATCATCCTGCCAATACTTACTTGAAACAAATCTCTCTGGGTCCAGCTAATCTACTTCAGATAGTAATACTTAACACTTCCCTACTGGAACCAGTGAGTACAACAGGATGTAGCTTATCTGTCATGTTTTATAATTAAGATTTATTATGTTAACTTTGAAGAATCCATATCTTAAGTAGCTAATTCTCAGATTCAAAAAAAATTATACCATATAATATCTCTGCTGGGGGTGGGGCTGGAGGTAGATTCGCTACTAGTATCATATTTATAGTAGGGAGTGCTTGTTTCTTTAACATGGACAGTTTTTCTGCTTTTCTCAGTGCTGGGGAAAGCATGTTGAATTTCTGATTGTCCTGCAGTTATTAATTATAAACTGGGGGGGGGGGAAACATCAGCCTTATTTACTAAAATAAGCACTCACTTACTACAGAAGTAGCTTCAGCTACATGTACCTCTTAGATCTGAGATCTAGGAAAGTTGGTTTCTGCTAAGTCAAATTGTTTTTTACACTTTCTAAACCATGCTCAGTTGGATTGATCCAGACTCGAGACACACATAAGCCCTAGATCCTAAATAGTTGTTTCTTTATTAAAAATAAACATATAAAAGTAATATGATTGCTTCCTATAGTCTGTTCTATTGCTATCACTATGATATTATTGCTAACTACTATAAAAATTACTATACTATTGCTATTCAATATATTATACTCTATTACTTTTACCAGTTAAAGGTAAAGGTTTCCATGTTCAGTTGTTTCCAACTGCAAGGGGTTGTGCTCATCTCTGTTTCTTAGCTGAGGGAACCAGTGTTGTCTGAAAAAATTTTCATGGTCATGTAGCCAGAATGACTATATACTGAGGCGCATAGAATGCTGTTATCTTCCCACCGAAGGGATACCTGTTTATCTACTCACGTTTGCACACTTTGAACTGCTAGGTGAGCAGGAGCTGGAGCAAGTAATGGGAGCTCTTCTCATTGTGTGGCGCTTGGGTTTCAAGCATGAGCTGTCAGCTTTCCAGCTGACAAGCTGGGTGTTTGTAACTGCTGAGATATTGTGCCCCCATTACTTTATTACAATTGCCTATATAGGTAGTCCTCGACATTTGGAGCCAGAATTTCCTTTACTAAGGTGATTGTTAAGTGAATTATTCCCAATTTTTATGACCTTTTTGCCAGTTTTTAAGTGAATCACTACAGTTGTTAAGTGAATCACATGGTCATTAAACAAATCCAACATCCCTCATTGATTTTTCTTGTCAGAAGCTGGCTGGGAGGGTTGCAAATGGTCATCAAATGACCCTGGGATGCTGCAACCATTATAAATATATGTCAGATGCCAAGCATCTGATTTTTTATTCTGTGTCTGTGAGATGCTAGGATGGTTGCAAATGTGCGTATCGGTCATGGGTAACTTTTTCGTGCCTTTTATTTTGAACAGTCGCTAAACAAATAGTTGTAAATCCAGGACTACCTGTAAACTATGTATCCTATTACTAGTATGCATCAACAATTGCCAGCACGTAGAACATTTTTTACCATTTTTTACATTGTGCTTTCTCTTGCTGGGCTTCTATACTTTTCTTCTCTTTTGGAGCATCCATTCCTTCTGAAAGAAAAAACATTTTCTTTCATTTGGCTGCTTGTCCATTGTTGGTGGTTGCAGAATTGCAAAACACATGTCCCCCATGTCCCCCTTCCCCCACCTGTAACAAAATAACAAAATTAACAAGAGTTGAAAGGGATCTTGAAGATATTCTAGTCCAGTGGTGGCGAACCTTTTAGAGACGGAGTGCCCAAAGTACAACCCAAAACCCACTTATTTATCACTGGGTGCCAGATGGGCGAGCCCCACTGGGTGGGTGTGGCTGTGGTGGTCATGGAAAATTGGGTGGGTGTGGCCAAGGTGGGTGTGGTCACCTCAATGTTGCTCATGGGGAGGGACACCTGTGGGGGGTGGGCAGTTTCGGGGGGAGCTCCAGGAGGTCTCTGGCAGGTGGGGCGGTAGGCAGGAGGCTCCTGTGGGATGAGGTGAGGCAGGGCAGGGGTCCCATTGCCATGGGACAAGGGAAGGGCTGGGCAGCTGCTGACTGACACCATCGGTCCCCGCACACAGAGGCCAGTGAGCACAGGGGGCAACGGTGTCCGTCAGTAGCTACAGCCTGCTGGCCCCTCAACAGGCGCACTCTGGGGCTTCGCAGTCCATTCCCAGCAGTTCAAAGAAGCTGCCTCCAAGATGGATGGTCGGCCAACAGCTTAGGAGGTGATGCAGTGGGTTGTGCCTGGGAAAAAGAGAGCGTGTGAGGCCAGGAGGGATGGGATGCGTGGGAGGAAAACCACCTGTGCCGGGATGTATTCAGCCATGTGGGACCTCGGCGAATTAGCAGGTGGCTGGTTGAAGAGGGATAGTTGCCACCTCCGTGGCATGGCGCGGGTGCCCACAGAGAGGGCTCTGAGTGCCACCTCTGGCACCCATGCCATAGGTTCGCCACCACTGTTCTAGTCCAACCCTCTGCTCTAGAAGGAAACCTATACCATTTCAGACACATGGTTGTCCAATCTTTTCTTAAAAACCTCCAGTGTTGGAGCATCCACAACTTCTGGAAGCAAGTCATTCCACTGGTTATCAGTGGACTATCAGGAAATTTCTCCTTAGTTCTAGACTGGTTCTGTCCTTTATTAGTGTCCACCCATTAATTCTTGTTCTGCCCTCAGCTGGCTTTGGAGAGTAGGTTGACCCCCTATTCTTTGTGGTAGCCCCTTAGATATTGAAACACTGTTATCATGGCACCCCTATTCCTTCTTTTCACTAGACTTACCCAATTCCTGCAACCATTCTTCACATATTTTAGCCTCCAGTCTCCTAATCATCTCTGTTGTTTTTCTCTGCATTCTTTCTAGAATCTCAACATCTTTTTCATATCATGGCAACCAAAACTGGATGCAATATTCCCAGGTGTGGTCTTACCAAGGCATTATAATGTGATACTAACGCTTCACATGTTCTTGATTCTATCCCTTGTTAACAGTCTAGACTGCATTTTTTTGCCAGCTACAGCACACTGCTGGCTCATTTTTTTAAATGATTGTACACTAGAACTCCAGGATCCCTCTCGCTGTTACTGTTGAGCCATGTACCACTATTCTGTACCTGTGCATTTGATTTTTCTAGACTAAATATTGAGCCTTATTTTTCTCACCACTGAATTTCATTTTGTTAGATACAGCCCAGTGTTCAAGTCTGCTGAGATCCTTCTGTATCTTGAGTCTATCTTCTGGAGTAATGGTTATTCCTGCCAGCTTGGTGTTGTCTGCAGATTTAATAAGTTGCACTTCTATCCCCTTGTCAAAGTTGCAGCTTTTACTGGCAACTCTGCCCAGCATTTCCCAACCTTAGCTAATTTAAGATATGTGGATTTCACTTCCCAAAATAGCATTGCTGGCTGGAGTATTCTGGGAGTTGAAGCCCACTCATCTTAAAATGGCTATGGATAACAGAATAACAGAGTTGGAAGTGACCGTGGAGGTCTCCTAGACCAACCCCCTGCTCTAGAAGGAAACCTATACCATTTCAGACACATGGTTGTCCATCCTCTTCTTAAAACCTTTCAGTGTTGGAGCATTCACAACTTCTGGGGGCAAGTTCTTCCACTGATTGTTCTAACAGTCAAGAAATTTCTCCTTAGTTCTAGGTTGTGTCTCTCCTTGATTAGTTTCCATCTGTTGCTTCTTGTCCTGCGTTCAGGTGCTTTGGAGAATAGCTTGACTCTCTCTATTTTGTGGCAACCTTTGAAATATTGGAACATTGCTATCATGTCACCCCTAGTCCTTCTCTTCATTAAATTAAACATACCCAGTTCCAGCAACTGTTCTTTATATATTTTAGCTTTCAGTCCCCTAATCATCTTTATTGCTCTTCTCTGCACTCTGTCTAGAGTCTCAACATCTTTTTTACATCATGACGACCAAAACTGGATGTAGTATTCCAAGTGTAGTATTACCAAGGCATTATAAAATGGTATTAACACTTCATGTGATCTTGATTCTATCCTTCTGTTAATGCAGCCTAGAACTATGTTGTTGTTTTTTGGCAACTGCAGCACACTACTGGCTCATATTTAAGTGATTGTCCACTAGGACTCCAAGATCCCCCTCACAGTTACTACTATTGAGCCAGGTATCAACTATACTATATATCTGTGCATTTGGTTTTTCTTGCCTAAACGTAGAGGAAATGTAGAGGAGGAAAAGAGAACAGCACAAGTACCTGCAATTTTGTTCAAGCCCCCTTGAACATGCTGATAGCTGCAGTGCTGCAGGTTTTCAAGCAGGTTTTTCAACTGCACACAAAGCAATTGGGCTTTTTTAATAGGGCATACATAATGCATGGTAACATTTGACACTGATGAACCTGCCAATCCATTTTAACCAAAGAAATTATAGACAGTGAAGCATTTACTTTACCATAACATTTGATTCAAAGCATTATGGAAGAGGTTAGCGAAAGCTAGTTCAATATCCTTTTTCCATCAATGCCTAATCATTATTTGCTGGAAAAAAAATGTGGAGACTTCAACATTGATGGTACTGTGCCAAAAAAAGAGGGGGGGAGAGACACTCCCATGTTATACTGCTGAATGTAAAGTTTATCAGTCTAGAGCAAATGTGGAGCATCCCTAATGACTTTTTGCAAAGCTCACCATTGGGAATGCTGGAAGTTGCCCTTTAGCAACATCAGGAGGGCAACAGATTTCTCAACCCAACAGGTGTATATAATTACTTCATTATCCAACAAAAGCTATAGCAGCTTCTATTTGGACCCCAGCTTTGGAATACTTACATACGTTAATTTCTTCCAAATACTTTCTAAGCTTTTACTCTAAACATATATCCCCAATGGTTGAGTAATAGATGCAAATACATTTCTGGATGGTACCATTTATAAATATAGCCACTGTGACTGTGCTTATCAACTACAGTGCAATTGTTTGGGCATAAGCTACACTTCAGTTACTGAAATTAGGCAGACAAATTACATGCTACTCAAAATATTTAAATTACAGTTGGCCCAGACAGTACTCTAGTTGCTAAGGAGGATTGTTGTCACCTATGTTCCTGGCAGAGGCACTATGCTTCCAAAGAGCTACATGATCTACATACTGTATCACGTAACTTTGAGATTCCTTCACACAGAGCATTTATGAGCAACAAGGTGGCAATTCTCCACAGAGTAAACCTTTTCCTCTTGCACTCACTTTCATTGTAATAAGCATGCCTTTGCATCATGCACAGAAGGCAGATAGATGTTTCTTCTCCCCCTCAGACACACAATGGTAAAATATGGGGCTATCCAGAGAAACCAACTTGCAAGAAATTTAGGATAAATAAAGTTAATTTCTTCAGACAGTTCTTAACTAATCTATAGAATTTCTTCCACAAGATATAATAAAAAGTCCTATTTTAAGAAGAGACAAATGTATAAGCAGGGTTCTCTTAGTACATTTAACCATAGTGTGTTTTATTTGTCTTATTTTTCAGCAACAAACACTATTTACAAATCTTGTTTTAAACATAGCTTGTCATTAAGTTTAAAATTATAATTCTGTAGTGTTTATGCTCTGGCCATTTCTTTTGTGTACTAGTAGAAAACAGGAATTATATTCCTCATGTGTTACAACTCTATTAAAGAGTTGGTTTACTGCCAAGTTGAAACTTGCTCAATCAGGTGTATGTTTTGAAACATTGGACATCAACTCCCAAACTTCCCAAGTTTTATGGGAGCCGAAGCCCAACTTACTCAGACAGCACCATTATTGCAAAACAGATACTGGGATAGATAGATGTTGGTCTGGTCTAGCAAGCTTTTGTTATGTTCACTCTGGCTGACCCATTCCATTTGTTGAACCTTCCTCTTGCAAGAGGAAGATGCAGGAATCCTGTCTTCTTTTGCATATGTTCATCCTACCCTGCCCATTCTTGTTAACAACATATTCTACATAGCATTACTTTGTCATTAAGTTCCTGATCTAAGAAATGGGCAGGGGGATAATTTAACTATAGCTACAATATGTTTTAAACTTACCACATTACCTATTTGCCAGCCATTTCTATTGTATTGCATTTCTGTTGAGATATCTGTAGCCTCTGTACTCATTCGCACAATTCACACTATTGTTTAGATTCACTTATTCACACTCTGTCCTTTAAGCTTACGGTAATTGAGCTCAAGAAGCTTTTTTTATTTATATAGTTCTTTTTGCCCTACTTTAAGATAAAACAAATATAATTAAGAGAAAGTGCTGTTGTTTAACAAAAATGTAAACTCTTCCCTTTCTCTCATTTTAAGACTCGTGTAATACAAATTTTATTAAGACAAATAAGGTGACTGGGAGATGGGGGTTAGGGGAAGTCTTTCTCTTTTTCATTTTCACTTTTCCCCCTGCTGGTTGGTATTTATTATTAAAACTTTCAGACCCATCATCACTTCCATTTCCTACAAATATTTCATGGGTTAACTAAAAAAGAGGATTTACCTTTGTAGAGAAATGTTTAACCCAATCATTCCCAGTCTAGTGCCCTCTATAACTGTTGGTCTACAGCTTTTATAAACTCCAGCCAGAAAGAATAGAGCTGTCATCTAGTGAACATGAAAGAGATCAGGTTAGAAAAAGCTTCTCTAAAACATATGAAGTAAAATGAACTGTTCGACAATAGCTAGCAGAAGGTTAACCCGAATTAAAAGCTAAGGTTTTTAACAGTTATCTGGCTTTTGATGTGAAAGGTCTGTGTTCTCCCTGAATGAATTTGACAGTGGTTAAATTGAAGCAGAAGGGTTTTTGTTCCAAAAGCAATGGAAGAGCAAAATGGATTGTGCTTATTTGTAAGGAAAGACTATTGGGTTGTCCAGGAACAACTCACAATATTTTGGCACCATAGACAAAAGAAGCATAGTGCTGAAGGACTATGGTATTAATGGTATTCTAAAGGAGAGCCAGTTTGTGATTAAGGCATCAGGCTACAAACCAGGAGATTTCTGCCTTAGAGATAAAGCCAGTTGGGTGACCTAGGGCTAGTAGCTCTCTCACACCCCAGGAAGAAAGTAGTAGAAAACCACTTCCCAAAAAGTTTTTGGGTTTTCAAAAAAACCCTGGACACACTAGTCCTAGTAGTTGCCATGAATCAATGTTGCCTCAAAAATATGCATATATGCACCCACACAAGATCTGTTACCCAATCTAAACTCCTTTACCCGCCTTTTTCAAGTTGGACTGGTTTGAGCTATAGTTAACTGGGTTGATCTTGGTTTTAATGTTATATTAAATGTCCTCTTTCTTTTTAGGGGACCAAACATGGAATCAGAAGAATGTGCTGAGAAGAGGGTTGCACTAAATTTCAGAAGAAAAGAACGTAGATTCTAAAACACATTATACAACCACCACAATTTTGCTATTGCTTAAAAAACAAGAGCAATTTTCAAAGTAAATTCCCAGAAACATGAAGGCAAATTATCTGTTGTATAATCTAAGTAAAGAAGTCCTATGTTAGGAAAGTAGGCTGATGAAAAACCTGTAGCAGCAGTAGTAGTAGAAGTAGTAGTAGTAGCAGCAGCAGTAACAGCAATAGTAGCAGCAGCAGCCCCAGCAGAGCAACAACAGGCTTTCTCCTAGAGATGTATTTACAGTTCCTTCTTAGCATGATGACAATATTGCCTGTAATATCTTGAGTCAAAAATGACTGCCTGATAGCTCTCCCTTATTTATCCCCACACTGGGGTCTGCTTGTCCTGGGTATGTTCCTTTGAACGATCCAGCAGATGTAACCCAAGAACACAGTGCTATGGTTTCAGGAAGGCATCTTTGTGCCCTTTTGAGTCACATAAGGATGGTAGGTAACAGAGTAAAAGGAAATAAAAGAAGCAAAAAGAAAACCCTTTTTCATGATTGACTGCAACTCCAACTTATAAAAGAACAATATGGCAGAACAGATGTTTGTTGAACTGCCTCTTTGCAATTTAATTCATTTTTCTTACAATATAGTCTGATCCTTTGGCAGCCCATTGTAATTAGTCCCATTTCAAACCCTCCCCTCTAAATTACTGTGAAGCATATCTCTGAACCCATTGCTAGTTTTTAAGCACAACAACAGATCAGACTTCTGGCTCATGGCCTTATTATGCCGAACTTTCAAGTTAAATATGCTGAAGTGAGGTAAGGAAAGGCATCTAGCAGACAAGAATTGCTGGGGTGGATGAGATGATCACACTTGGGTCACAAGACGTTTGCTGGGCACTTCTGAATTGCCTGTAGGCACCATACCATCTAGAAATTCTGAACTGGGTACAATAAGTTCTTTATCCCCATGATTCTCCCTAAGTAGAGCTTTCTCATGGATATGAACTTTCCTTTGGATGGCAGCAAGTTCTGGGGATGGTGGTGGGGTATATGGGCATGTTGTAATGTGGGTATATTGACCTTGATCCTCACAATCAGTTTCTCGGTGATAAAAGTAGCTGAAGTTGGAGACAATGACAGGTACTGGAAGCGAGATGGTGAGTACTCCAGCAATGGCACAAAGAGACCCCACAATTTTGCCTCCAATAGTTTCAGGGTACATGTCACCATATCCCACAGTCGTCATGGTAACCACAGCCCACCAGAAGGCAGCAGGGATGCTGGAGAAATTTGACTGTTCATGATCAGCTTCTGCAAAATAGACAGCACTGGAGAACAAGATGACTCCAATAAAGAGGAAGAAGATGAGCAAGCCCAGCTCCCTCATGCTGGCTTTAAGCGTCTGACCTAGGATTTGCAATCCTTTGGAGTGTCTGGAGAGCTTGAAGATTCTAAAGACTCTCACCAACCGGATGACTCTGAGGATAGCCAATGACATGGCAGGTTGGCTTACCCCACGCTGGCGTGCAAACTCTGTACCAAGGGCAACAAAGTAAGGTATGATGGCTATAAAATCAATCATGTTCATGATATTCTTGAAGAAAGCTGGCTTACTTGGGCAGGCTATGAATCGCACCAGGAGTTCAAAGGAGAACCAACAGATGCAAATGGTTTCCACAATGAAGAAAGGATCTTCAGAATGAGACTTTGGTGGCATTGGGTGCGTCACACTGCTATTCAAATGATGATGGACAAGCTGGGGAAAGGGAGAAAGAAAAACAGAATGACTTTGTTAGCGTGACTTAATCTGAAGGAGGTGAAAAATGAGTGTTATAGTACAAAACATTTTCAATTAAAAGAGATGGACTAAACCGGTGAGTGCACTAAAACAAGTTTTTTTCAAACACAACTTTAAGATGTGTGGACTATCATGAACCAACACCACACTGGAAGTGGTGCCATAGAAAATCCCGCCAAATGTGAAGATGCCAAAGAAATACTGCCAGTGAAGTTCATGGAGCATGGTTCAACCATCAGTTCAGAAGTTTACTGTGAAACGTTACAAAAACTCATACGAGCCATCCATAACAAGCATCAGGGCATGCTGACTTCCAGTGTGGTGTTGGTTCATGATAATGCTCGCCTGCACACCGCTAGATGCACCCAAGAACAGTTGGGTGCTTCAGTTGGGTGCAACTGAAGCAGTTCCGTTGGGATGTTTTAATCACCCCCCCCCCATAACCCAGACTTGGTGCTGAGCAACTAAGGAATTTCAAACCTTGTAAGATGTTATGACAAGTGCCTCAGTTTGAATGGTGATTATGTTAAAAAGTAATGTAATGTTGTAGTTTTCTAATCTGTATAATAAAAGTTCTGTAACTGTGTCTGTCATTGATAACCAAATGGAGGTTTATTTCTGAATTGCCCTCGTATATAAAGACGCTAAAAATTTAAATATTCTGCCATTCTTAGTTTGGCAAGGGCAAAACATTAGCACTAAGCAGCAAATTAGGTCTGCTGCCTTTTCCCCTGGCTAATAGCTGTATCCAGGCTAGTATTCACCCATCACTCAATCAGTTTTCTGAGAGAGAGGGGATAAGATGGCTACAAAACCATCCATAATATAATTACTTGAAGTCTTAGTGTAACTGAAGAAGTATACACAAGTGTGTATTTATCCTATCCTATCCTATCCTATCCTATCCTATCCTATCCTATCCTATCCTATCCTATCCAATTTTTTATATTTGATGGCCACCCATCTCACAGAAAAGTGACAATATTATACCTTCAAACTTAGATTGGTGCATTGGTATGAACCAAACAAGAAAGGAAGGAAAATTAGTAAATTACATATTATTGTGAGATAGGAAGAAAAAATAATATGAAAACTGATATGCTCCAAACTTAATTCAAGACAACAGATGGGGTGGGGTGGGGTGGGGGAGAGGCATTTGGAAATGGATGGCAGAGAATATGGGATACTATGTTGGTCCAGTTATTTGCAGAAGGAATCAAATTAAAGTGTGCCTAAAGGCTGGAGAAAAGCAGAATGTCAAGGTCAAATGTTTCTCCCATCTCTGTCCTCTGGTCAGCTCTGATTTCTTGCCTCTCTAATTTTGACTTCTGTAGTGGGTCCTGCTTGCTCTGTAAATGAGGGAAGTACCTGTTAGTTGTGTGGAATTTCTAAGATCAATGTGGATTGGAAAAACTCCAGGATTGGGTCTGTCTGTCTGATATATGTTTCTAGAACATGTTGGGAATATTTGTTCCGCATCTCTGTATGTTCATATTCCTTAGCTCAGGATATAAATAAAAGTATTTTTACTTTGCATTTTCTTCAGTCATTTTTGTTTCATTAGTATTCCATCTATCCTTCAGGAAGTTCAATGACCTTCACGCAAGCTCTAGATTTATTTAGCTCTAGCAAAGGAACTACATTAATTGCCTTCAGTCCACTCTCTATAGCTCAAATTACATTATATCCTATTTTCCATTTAGATGTCTATTAATCAAATTGGCATTATCTATCTGCCAGAGTGGTAGAGGACAGGAAGGCCTGGAGGAACGTTGTCCATAGGGTCGCGATGGGTCGGACACGACTTCGCAGCTAACAACAAACAACAATCTGCCAGAGGGGGTGTATCAGCAAACCTACGAAAATTCCAGGCCTTACAGAAATGCACAAAATCTTCTGGGTGATGATGGTAGTGGTCAGAATGCCCAAGAGGCAGAAAGCTCCATTTGGATTTGCCTATGTTAAAAAGGGGGAAATGTATAATCCAAAAGGCAGGGATGGAAAGACATATGCTAGAAAAGAGTGCAGTTGCCTGGCACCATAATATATTCTTACTTTTCATGTCACACACATATTTTACATAGTAGTTCAAAACTCTAATATATATTAATTTCTGTGCTATACATTTTTACTTTTTGTGGATGATTATTTTTGCCTTCTCTGACCTTTAAAAGATATTCCAATACATACTACGTAGGTTATATAATATATATTGGGATAGATTTACTAACTGTAGGTCTATATGATACTACTGTACAACTATTTTATCCCTCTTTTTAAATCTCCTTTATTTGTAAGGGACTATAGATGCACGCTTAATTTCCATCTCCTTATATACATTCACAAAAACCCTGCAAGGTAAACATGAAATAAATAAATGATACAGAATTGTATTTATTTGTATCCCACATTTATTATTTTTAGAAATAATTCAAGATAGTGAACACTTCCACAATTCAAGACTATAAGGAAGAGAGAGAAATTTTTTTAGCTACCTTTCCAAAAAAAAAAAAAAGTGAACAAACAAAATGTGGCACTCAGCACATTTAAAATGTGACCACTGAAAACAGGCAATTTTTTTTGCTGGAAAAGTCAACCACTTGGGACTCTGAGCAGGATTAGGATGATGATGTAGAGGTTCATTCTCACCAGTACACAAATGTGCTTCCTTCCTCTCTTTGATGGAAAAGATATTGAAATAAGTCATGCTGACCCACAGCCTAGCATTACTGCATATCAGCAAAAAGGACAGACACTGTAATGCAATGACGGGTGGCATCAAATTAGCAATGGGTGGTTTTTCAATTGTCCTTCTCTCTTCCTATATTTCCTACCATCAGGAAAATCAACCGTCCATTTTTCTGCTGAACATGTGCTGGAGAAGGGCGGCTTGGAGGTGGGGCCATCTGTAGCAACAGTCAGTGGCTTCAAATGGAGCAAGCAACAGGGTGATCTAAGTCCTATCCCTGTTTAATACAAATCATATGGATTGCACATACATAAAACTGTGCTGAACTTCAATGGCTTAGTTCTGCCTGCCATTTTGAAGCCCCTGGCCATCACTGTGGATGTTCCTGGCTGGGCGTTCAAGATTACTGTTAGTACTACTACTATCTACTACTATTTTACTACTATTATTATAACTATTGTTGTTGTTAATCATCGCACAGTCAGCCAATTGTTGATCATCGCATAGTCAACCAGATGTTCAGACTGGATTTGGCATTTTGGTTTACCCATCGTGCCCTTACCAAGGAACTGGGATAGGCAAATCTAGATGTTTGATGGTGTAACAGACCTCATCACAGGATGGAAGCTATCCCCAGTAAAGCTGCCTTTTGCAATTGACTGATAGGGAATTTGTCAATGCCAATGATGTTAAAGTGGTGCTCCAGTTGTTTTGGGATTGCACCCAAAGCACTTATTACTATTGTGGTACTACCCTTGCTTGCCTTTGCTCCAGTTTTTTCTATTTCTGTCTGTAGGTCTTCGTATTTAGTTATCTTCTCTAATTCTTTCTCTTCTATTCTGCTGTCTCTAGGCTCTGCCACATCCACTACAGACTTTTTTGTCTTTCTTATCGACAGTTGTTAAGTCTGGGGTATTATGTGGCAGGTGCCTGTCTGTTTGAATTCTAAATTCCCAGAGCAATTTAACTTTTTCGTTTTCTATGACTTTCTCTGTTTTATGATCCCAACAGTTCTTGCTTGCAGCCAAATGATACTTCTTGCAGATCTTCCGATGCACCATTGTTGCTATTTTGTTATACCACTGCTTGCAGTATGTGCGATCTTCTTTGCTGCTTACCAGGTGGCCCACTGTTTCTTCAGCTTCTTTGCATAGGTGGCACTTATTGTCTGTTGCTGTCTTCTCAATTCTGGCTTTGTATGTATTTGTCCTTAAGGCTTGGTCTTGTGCAGCCAGAACTAGTCCCTCAGTCTCTTTCTTTCCTGGTCTTAGACATTGCCAGGTCTTGTTATTATCTGCTTTCCGAGCTATTTTTTTAATGTACTGGCCATGTAGTGCTTTGTCTTTGCATGCCTCCATTCTGTTCTTTATTTGGTCTTTCTTGTAGGCCAGTTTGGTCTCTCCAATAGTCAGTAAGCCTTCCTGATATACTAATTTCAGTGCATCTTCATCATTGTCCTTCAGATATTCTTCCAAAGCCATTTTTTCTTCTTCAACCGGCTGGTGTACTTACAACATTCCATGCCCACCTATTTGCCTTGGTAGATACAGTTTGTCAACATAACTGCAAAGATGAAGGACATGATTCATTGTCATTATTTTTCTGGTCTTCCTATCCATTGCTTTTAGTTCTGCTTGAGTCCAATCTGCTATTCCAGCTGTGTATCTAATTACTGCAATTGCCCAGGTGTGGATTGCCTTCGTGGTATTTTCTCCATTGAGTTTGGACTTTTAAGATCTTCTTCATTCTCTTGATGTATTCACCCATATTTCTTGACTTCAGTCTGCTTGATGTTGTCATGTTGAAAGATACCGAATGGGCTCCATGGTTTTCCGCGGAGCTCCGGGTGATGAAGCGTCGGAGATGAGGCGTAGAGAGCTGTTGGAGATCCAGCCAATCTGAGTCCGACCGATTGCGACTAAGAACCTATACTAGGTCTTATCTCGTGGCGATAAGGGTGGCGAGGTCTAATCACTTCGCTACCCTTATCGCGTCCGCAGATAATCGCCTGGCCGCCCTGTTTAGGGTGACCCACTCACTCCTTAATCAGGAGGTGAGGGAGGAACCCTTGCAGGGATGTGCCGAGGAGTTCAGTCAACATCTGTCGGACAAAATCGCTCGGATTCAGACCGGTTTGGACTCCGACTGGGCAGAGTCTGACAATCAGGACACGGGTGGTCTTGTCAATGTTATCTGAGAGGAGTTCGATCCTGTGACTCCGGAGGAAGTGGACAGGATTATGGGGAGGCTGAGCTCCACCACGTGTTTATT
>NC_138205.1:29792933-29894614 GCF_964194415.1 Vipera berus | reverse complement strand
ATTTGTATCTGGGAAGTTTGTTGATACTGTGAAGACTAGGACAGAACTCAAGTTTTATGAGCAGGAATTGGGATCAAGATGGTTAGAATATGAGGATCAAAAGATATGTGGTAATAACAAGAATAAATGAGTTTCAAGCATGAGGTAGGTCTTCTCAGAGTGAGAAATGCCCTGGGAAGCCTCAATCCTTTGTTAGTGGAAAGATGAAATGTCCAAATAATAATAATATTTCATTGGTGGAAATTTTGCATTTCGTTCTTTGAATGACCATGCTTGGTAAAGGAATAAGAATAAACTGCTTGTGCTGGCGAGGGAAATGTATTTGACGCTACTTCTTGACTCCATCTACTCTTGATGTATTAAATGCTTAGATTGGTGACTCCATGTTCTAAGGGAAGAGAAGAGGATATTAGACACAGCAGGCCGTTTTTACTGAGTTTGGTGAATTAAATCATCATGACTTTCAATTCCTGCTTACAGACTGTACTTTGAGCCCTGGTTTGAGTCCATGATCACTGATGGGACATCACTGAAAGGAACAAGGCAGTCTGTTTTTCTGAGTTTGGTAATTAAAGCATCATTTTTTCCTTGAAATTCCTTCCCAATGTGAAGAAAAAGAAAATCCACTTCTGCCTACAGTACACAGGAAAAGGGCTGTAAGAGCCACAAATTGGTTTCTGAAGAACTTGGATGGGGCCCAGAGTTTGCTGCTCCCCCTCCCATGGTGGGGTTGCCTTGTCCTAAGCTCTGTTTTGCAATAGCATCAGATAAAGCCATGCAGTATTTTCCATCAACCATGGCTTTTTGCGTCTCCAAGGCTGCCACTCTGGACTACATCAGGTGTTGCTAGGTGAAAAATCTCTTTCTGCCTTGGTTGCTTTCCACCTGGATTGCTGAATATGGTGTCCTTGATGCCAAACTGAGCTTCAAGGACCCAGTGGGACTATAGTCAAGGCTAGCAGAGAGCTGCAGAGGAACTGAGGGACACCAGATTGGGAAAAGCTGACTTAAAGCATTGTGGGAAATTCTGTTCCCCTTCCCCCAATAGGAGATTATCTTCCAGATTTCCATACACACACCAGACTCAAACTTCATGCAGCATTTTTGGCATTACCTCCACATAATTTTTCTTTAGTATATGAGGTAAAGGGAAAGGGAGTCCCTGCAGATTTTACTCTGCTAGTCATTGCTGACTATAGAGGGTAGTGCTCGGCTCCATTTCAAGCCCATTGGACCAGCGCTGTCCAAAGACATTTCTGCAGTCATGTGGCCAACATGACATCACAGAGCACTGTTACCTTCCCACTGAAGTGGTACCTATTTAACTATTTGTATTTGCATTCTTTCAAACTGCTAGGTTGGTAGGAACTAGGGTGAAGATGGGAGCTCATCCTGGCTGCTGGCTTTCCAGCCGACAAGCACAGCGTCTTAAGCGCTGAGTCACCACACCATTCCTCAGTATATAAGGGTCACCTTGGATTCAAAGAGAAAAACAATAGTAACGGAAGAAGCTTTTTTCTCTTTTCTTTTTAACTGTCAACCATTCTTCAGTGTGAGAATTGACTCAAATTCACAGTTTCCCAGCTGAGATCCAGGTAAACATTTGCCAAGGAGGTAAAATGTCAATCTTGCTTCCACAAAGGCCCAGAGCTGGTTAGTTAATTGTAGGACCTAGGGAAGGAAGGACCTGACTACCAAATCCAACTGTATCTAATATTTTTGGCAGCCACATGGCCTCCAATTCCTGACAGGGCTCATTCTCAAGTTCTGTTCTGGTCCCCATTGTGATTAATTACTTAAGTATTTCTGAGCAACAGGACAACTAAGCTATGGATACAATTTCCTCCCATTTTCATAGACATAGTTTTGCATTTTCAGCTATAGTATTGGTTCCTCTTTGGGTACCATAACAGTTTCAAAAGTCTGCCATCACAACTAAGCCAAGCCAGCAGGGTTTATGAACTGAGGTCAGTTGGCCTTGGCTGCTTGGCAATTTCTCCCAAGGAAAAACAATACACCTGTGAAGGTTTGCAGAAAGGTTGCTAGCAGCAATTTCCTACCTGTGAGTGGTGGAGGAGACATTGTTTACGTCAGATAAGTGGGGTAATGTATTTTAAGACATCAGGACAAGCGTCAGCTGGTTCCAAGTCATTCATCTCCCTAGAGATATCTGCCTTGGGGATTATTGTGCAGCCTTGGACAAGTCCTTCTTCCTAACCGCACAGGGTTATTGTGAGGGTAAAATGAGCTGTTTTCTATGCTGCTTTGAGGCCCCTGGCAAAAGGTAGAAATGCAAATGTGAACAAATCATGGTGATTATCATGGGAGACACCTTCCTTGCAGACCTCCTGAAAGGTAACCTGTGGGATTGATAACATCAGTTGAAGCTGCACTTCCCACAAATATTACCATGAGCACCACACATACTCAAGATCCATAATCCTCAAGGCTACCCATGCTATATTGGCCCTCTAGGCAGAAAGTTCAGCAACTATTGTTCTCACTCCCATTATAAAAAGAAAAAAATGCCACCAAAATCAACTACCTGAGGCAGGCAAATCATTCTAATTAATGCCAGGGCCAACCTAAGTCCATAATACTGTTATTTTTGTCAATATTTTTCAACCATAGCAAATTAAGAGGTGTGGACTTTTATTTCAAAAGCCAGAATTCATCCTCAACCAGTATAAAATGGGAAGCTTCATGGAGCCCCAATTAATTTCTTGTTACTTACTGTTAAGATATTTAAATTTAGTAGAAGTGGAGTTGTACAATGAGCCAGAACACACATTATAGTTGATTGGTTGGAGAGTGCTGGCTCCTGCATGATGCAATTGGCTAAAGAAGTGGTAAGAAAATAAGGGAGGCACCACACAGGTTAGGGTTAGTCATAAAGGACTCAAATGTCTATACACTAATGCACAGAGCATGAGCAACAAACAGGGTGAACTAGAAATTTAGGTAAATGAGGGCGGATATGATATTGTTGCCATTACGGAAACTTGGTGGGATCAAACCCACAAATGGAACACACAGCTAGAGAGATTCTAATTATTTAAAAGAAACAGACCAAATAAAAGAGGAGGTGAAGTTGCTCTCTATATAAGAAATAAATATATCTCTATAGAAATAGAGCACAACAATGATGAAAACTGTCTTGAATGCATTTGGGTCAATATAAAGGTGTGTGTGTGGGGAAATGACATTGCCATAGATGTATACTATAGGCCAGCCAACCAAACAGAGGAAATAGATGAACTTTTAGCTAGTCAGTTAACTAAGGTATGTAGGAAGCACATCACAATAGTAATGGGAGACTTTAATTACCCTGACATCAACTGGGAGACAAACTCTGCACCAAGTGGAAGATCAAACAGATTCCTGATAAACCTAACAGAAAACTTTGTCTCCCAAAAAAGTAGAGAAGGGAACTAGGGGATCAGCCATATTGGACCTAATTCTCACTAACAGAGATGAAATGATAGAAGGTGTTAAAGCCATAGGAACCTTGGATGGGGAGTGACCATGCAATATTGGAATTCAACATTATGCAAGCACAAACAATAGAACACAGTCAAACTAGTCTTGGACTTTAAGAGAGCTAATTTCGACAAACTTAGAGAAACCTTGGGAAGGATTCCATGGATGAGAATCCTCAAGGGGAAAACAACTCAATAAGCTTAGGAAATTTTGAAAAGTGAGATTATAAAAGGCCAGTTTAGCACAATACCAACGAAGAAGAAAAATAACAGCTGTCTAAAGTAAACAACATGGCTGCATAAAGATTGTCCTACTGGACAATCACTTAAATATGAGCCAGCAGTGTGCTGCAGCTGCCAAAAAAGCAGTGCTAGGCTGCATTAATAGAGGGATAGAATCAAGATCACATGAAGTGTTAATACCATTTTACAATGCTTTGGTAAGACCACACTTGGAATACTGCATCCAGTTTTGGTCACCATGATGTAAAAAAGATATTGAGACTCTAGAAAGAGCAACAAAGATGATTAGGGGTAAAAGGTAAATCCTGAGTGCCGCGTAACAGAGTGAGCGCCTGTTACTCGTCCCAGCTTCTGCCAACCTAGCAGTTCGAAAGCACGTAAAAATGCAAATAGAAAAATAGGGACCACTATGGTGGGAAGGTAACAGCGTTCTGTGCGCCTTTGGCGTCTAGTCATGCCGGCCACATGACCACGGAGACGTCCTCGGACAAGCGCTGGCTCTTCGGCTTTGAAACGGAGATGAGCACCGGCCCCTAGAGTTGGAAACGACTAGCACGCATGTGCGGGGGAACCTTTACCTTTACCTTTTACTTTAATGAAGAG
This sequence comes from Vipera berus, assembly GCF_964194415.1. Taxonomy (NCBI): domain Eukaryota; kingdom Metazoa; phylum Chordata; class Lepidosauria; order Squamata; family Viperidae; genus Vipera; species Vipera berus. The sequence continues at coordinate 29,890,289 of NC_138205.1, read as the reverse complement.
AAGGACGAGGGGGGACATGATAGCAGTGTTCCAATATCTCGGGGGCTGCCACAAAGAAGAGGGAATCAAACTATTCTCCAAAGCACCTGAGGGCAGGACAAGAAGCAACAAATGGAAACTAACCAAAGAGAGAAGCAACCTAGAACTAAGGAGAAATTTCCTGACAGTTAGAACAATTAACCAGTGGAACAACCTGCCTCCAGAAGTGGTGAATGCTCCAACACTGAAAGTTTTTAAGAAGAAACTTGGCAGCCATTTTTCTGAAATGGTATAGGGTTTCCTGCCTGAGCAGGAGGTTGGACTAGATGACCTCCAGGGTCCCTTCCAACTTTATTATTATTATTTAGTACAAGGGCAAGGAACAGCATATGTACCATGTATTGGTAAGTCGTTTGATAAGGTTTTATGTCTACCAGATTTAGATCACAATATGCTGAGTGTGTCTTGCTTAGACACATTCATACAAGTAAGTTTTGCAAAGGGTAAATGCAAGGTCATAAAGAATAGGAGGTTGTGTGCATAAGGTTTGAAACTAAACAATTTATATGTTTTGAACCACAAGGAAACTGATGGCAGTGTGTAGACAATCTTTTCTAATGAACCAAAGCATAATGGGTATGCATGTTTATTACACAGAAGGCTGGGTCATGCAAGCTTTGAAGTAATATAGAAAATGCCTGAGCTGACTGTAGGTTTAAATATAAAAATTATGACAACTGTTTGGATTGTGCTATTTGCAAAGAGGCCAAATCAAAGAAGTAATAGGAAATCTGACAGGATTTTTCAGTTAGTGCATGCTGATTTAATTGGCCTCCATCAATGGAAGGGGCCAAATTTACTTTAATAATTGTTGATGACTTCTCAAGATATGGGTTTTGTTATTTACTAAAAAGCTAAACATACAGGTCGTGGTCTGTAGCTGCGCTCTCAAGGTGTCAGTAAAGTATCTCTTCTAGCAGAAGCTCATGCGAAGCGAGGAGGTGGCAGACACTCGTCAAAAGAGAGGGCTTTCAAGAACAAAGATGATCAGCCTCTAGCCCCGATAGTCAATGCGTGATGGTGTTTAACAGCTCCAGGCAGTCATAGCAGCAATAGTCAATGATTTCACAGCGACTGTCTGGAAACAAGTGGGGTGGGGAAAACACCGGCTCCAGGCAGTGATAGGAACATGAACAAAGGTAGTCAGCGTTCTGCAGTAACAGCTCACCCTGCAAGGGCAACTCGCCACAACGTCTATAAGTTGCACAGGTTGTTGTTGTTAGTTGCGAAGTCGTGTCCGACCCATTGCAACCCCATGGACAATGTTCCTCCAGGCCTTCCTGTCCTCTACCATCTTCTGGAGTCCATTTAAGCTCACACCTACTGCTTCAGTGACTCCATCCAGCCACCTCATTCTCTGTCGTCCCCTTCTTCTCTTGCCCTCCATCTTTCCCAGCATTAGGCTCTTCTCCAGTAAGTCTTTCCTTCTCATTAGGTGGCCAAAGTTCCACAAGTAACAGCAATCAAAGTTTGGATGGCCACTAGTCTCCAAAGCCGTAACAACCAGCTCTCTTTCTCTTCTGTCGTCGCTCCCAGTCTCAGGTCTCGTCAATGTCAAAACCCCTCCTCCCCTGTCCTTTATTGTTAAAATCTGAATTTAGCAACACCAGTAACTTTCTTTTCAGTTTTGTGGACCAGTGGCATTTGTGTGTGAAAGAGGGGATGGTCCCATGTATGTGGCGGGAAAACATGAACACACAGGTCCACTTGTGCAACTGGTGGGCACATGCACCCATCATTTTCACAAATGGAGCATGCACACATGAGTGGAGAAGTGTGCATGCATGTGCTCGCCCACTATTTCCAAAGCCCAGTTCTGAAAGGCTCAAGGCCCAGTAGTGGGCCCCGGCCCATGGGCTGGAGACCCCTGCTTTACAGAATCCTTAGCTGTGCACCTTTTGGCTTTGGTCCATCTGCTTTACTCTTTCTGGAACTACTAGCAATTGCTCTGATTGACCTGTACATCTTGGATGGCCTTGCACAACATAGCTCATAGCTTCATTCAGCTGCACAAGTTCCTTCGCCATGATAAGGCATTGATCCATGAAAGTGAAAGAATGTTACTGCCTTCCTTGTAATCAAGTAATCTTCCACAATGTCACTATAATGACCCCAAGGGAATTGAATTTTGGCAAATTTGTAGCTGCTTCAATTTTAGCAACACCACTGTACTCCTGCAGGGAGCTGCAGCATGTGAACCCTAACCGTAATTCCAATGCTCCCTTACAGTTTCCCATAAAGCAATGGGGAATCCAGCAGGGAGTGTTGCAAGTACCTTGGGCAAGTCTCTCCCACTGTGCAACTTCCACAACTCCACTGCAGTCACACCATGATGGCCACTTGTGCATCCCATTTACCTTTCTTGGCTTGTGCCTCACCACTGCATGCCCTCCCTGAATGATATGGCACCTCTCTGCCATTTGGCCATTCCTGCACCACTGCACATTCCTGCCAACTCATACTGTACTCTCATGTGCCCTCCCCAAACCATGTAGCATCTCTCTCACATTCTTCCACAGCCATCCTGATCTGTCCCATGCCCTGACAGTCCATCCTTAGTGCATGACAGGTACCATGCAGGAAGGCATTGCAGCACAGGTTGGGATGGATGTACAGGAGTTATGCATGGGCTGGGGAGAATGCATATGGGTGCAGCAAGAGTTGTTAGTAGTGCACAGTGGTACAACATTGCAGTGCAGCACAAGGACAGAGGAGCTATAAATATCGAATGGGAGGGAGTTAGCCATGCAACTTTTGACTTTCCTGTTGGTTTCCCCATGGCCTTGTGGGAAACTGTCAGAACCACTGGAAATGATAAACATCTGGTCGTGGCTGATCATGACAGTATGGCAGCAAAGCAACACTGAATTGGCCATAAATTTCCCAAATACCAATTCTTCAGGAGTCATGAGAGCTGGATTTGGGCACATTCTATAAGTTATCCCATTTTGGACATGTTGATTCAAAAACTGTTGCCCTATGTTGTACCGTTTTGTCTAATTCAAAGTTGCACAAACACACACCAAAAAAAGAAAAACCCAGGCACAAGATTTTTTAGTAGTATAGAGATACAGATGAAGGGGAAAATGGGAACAGTAAATCTTAAAGAGCAAGATGACACACTATCGTCACCTAGGGGCCAAACAGTTGTAATACAAATTAAAAGGGGCATAGATGAAGTCTAGCTGTGGATGTAATTGGTTGACATGGAAACAGTTTGAGAAACTCGGAACCTCTTTCTCAACCTTTATTGAAGCCCTATAATTTTGCAGACTGAATGCAAATGAGCCAATAGAATCCTGGGTAAAGCTTTTGGGAATTCTCATAAATGACTGGAGTCAGGAGCCATTACCAAATAGACAGTGGTCAATCTGCTGTAATGGATGGATGGTGCTTTGTTCTTTCACAAAATTCAAGTCAGAAAAAAGATTTTGTCTTGATGCATTTATCTCCTCAATCCAAAAGTTGTAACTGCCATATTATTGCTCTGGGGAGAAGATCTAGATGATATCTCCTTCCTAAATTGTAGGGATAGAAAAGAAAGGTCCAGCACAACTTGCTATGGCCAGCTCGCCACCGCCAAGTTGCCTGTCAATTTACCACTATCAAGTCATCGCAGGACAATTACACACGGTCAGCTCACCACAGGGATAACTCCACATAGACAGCCAGGTGGGCAGGCGAACAAGCAGATGGAGAGAGCACAGAGTGGTGGTGGCAGCCGGGGACTTCCCATTTTCACACACCCCATGGTTGCTGCAACCACTGCTGTCAAGGACTGGCCAGAGGCCAGGGACAATGGCGATAGGCAGGATGGAAGGGAGGGAGGTGGCAGCAGTCAGGAGTGTCACATTTTCACACACACCACCAGTTGCTGTCCCTGATCCTCTTTGGCCCATGGGTCAGCATGGCAGCAATGATGGCTGAGGGAGGAGGTGAAAATGGGATACCCCAGCTGCCACCCCATTCTGCTCTGCCTGTTTGCTTGCTTGCTCACCTGACTCTCCATCTGGCTACCTGCCTCCCTGTAGTTGGCCATGTGATGACTTGATGGCGGTGAGTTGGCAGAGATGACTTGGCAGTGGCAAGCTGGCAGTAGTGAGCTGGCTATGCTGAGCTGGCCGTGGCAAGTTGTCCTATTCCAGAAAGGGAAGGGGACTAAGACATGAGAAAAGCGAACACTGAGTACATAAAAGAAAAGAGGGCCAAGTAGGGCCAATCAACAACGTTCATTGTAATAAAAGTCATCGGCCTGCTAACATCAAATATCTGAAACCGGCTTGACTCCCAGGGAAGTCTGGTCTCCCCCTGAGATAACTAGCAATATGGAAATTGGGATGGGCATTCCTCCCCACATAGCTGGCTTCACTCCTGAAACCAAATAAAATTTGCTTGGTGCAGCTGAGCCCAGAAGAAAAGGCTGAAGATTGTGTATGGCTTGATGTAGAAGAAGCTCTTTCATCTTTGTAAACCCCTCAGAAAAGTGTATAACCATTCACCACAGCCAACTCACTACGGGACAATTTGCCATGGCCAACTCGCCATGGGGCAAGAGTTACACTAATATTGAAGAAATAGTGCAATAATTAAAGGATCCCAAAGGAGGGACCAAGTGAAATGTGAATGAAAAATTTAAATGTTTTAATAATTTTAAATAATTAAAATGAATTGTTGAATTGTCCTGCACAGAGTTGTATCATGGAGAGTTGGCCATGGTAAGTTGGCTGCAGCAAGTTGTCCCATTCCGCCTTCAGAATCCCTTTGTCTGGATGATTTGGGGCAGGCAATCCATGAGATTTTTGTATATTATACTCTACAGCAGAAAAGGAAACTGTCAGAATCCATTTATATCACATTTCATAAATGTATAGGTAGAACAATGTGCTTATTCTGGGGATTCTGCCATCTCTCCGAAGGGGGGGGAGAGGATAGACTTTAGGCATCTTCAAACAACAGGGAACATTTGAACAAAAAAGGAAGCAATAACCATAAAACCAAGGAGAGTTCCCTTTCCCATGGAAGGGCCTGACATCTGACCAAATGGATGAGGGGAGGGGCTGAAATGGGAATGCTTTATATAGGATTGAAATGTAACTTTGTTAGATTCCGTCTTGTATTGCCACAATCAATTCCATCCTAGTAAACATTTTCCTTTTGGACTAAACTTGCATCCAAGAGTTCTTATTTCCTAAGATGTGGATTGAGGTGGGTCCTGACAGAAACTGTGTTAAGGGTCAAACTTAACAAGGAATTAGAGCAGCCTATTAACCCTTAGTGTTCTATCCTCCCCACCACCATAGATTTGCTTACATTTTGGAAATCTTGTGGCATTAAAAAACAAAATCCCACAAGTGGACTTTTTTGGGGGGGGAAAGAGTGAGCACAGGGAGACAAAAGCAAAATAAACTGGCAGTTGTTTAAAAGATTATAAAATTCACCCTTCCAAGAAAGTATTGAGGAGAAACAATTACCCTCATGGAAGGGTGGCATCCATGCCAGTCTTGGCTTTTTGAACTTCTCCTTTGGAGTGCTGCGCTGGGCCCTGACAGGTCCTGGGCAGGGAGAGGAACAAGCAGGGATGGTGACAGCTGTCTGGCGAATGTCAATGACTCCTGTTTAGCCTGCCTTTTGCACGGGTGGCGCAAGAAAGTGAGGTGATGAAGCCTTCAGAGAAGGAAGGCAACCCCCCTCCCTGGAAAGGCAGACCAAGCAGCAGTCATTGACAGACACTGGTGGGCGAGCAATAGGTAGAACACATCTCTTGTAGGCAGGCAGTGATGATGACATTGCAGACAGCCAAGCAGGTGGGTGCACTCTAACCTGACCAACTGGCCATGCCTGGTGAGAGACATGGCCTATCATAATACCGTGTCTGATAGCCACCTCCTGTGAAGGGAGGTGTGGGGGGTTGTATTGAGTTGTCCCATGGCAAGTTTCCTGTGGCAATTTGTTTTGCACGAAAATGGCAGTGCCAAGATGTTAGCAACAAGGCAGGCGTGGGGGCATGGCTGTGGCAAGATGGTGCCAAGATGTCACCGGGGAAATCCTTTGTAACTTGGTGTGATGTTTCCCTTGGACAACTCCAGAATTTTCCTCAGAGATAAGCTCAAGGGATGGCATTCCTGGCATGTCAGGAACTCAGTTAATTAATAACTCTAAACCAGAAGCCCCCAACCTTTGAGGCACCAGGGACCAGTTCTGTGGAGAAATATTTTTCCACGGACCAAAAGGGGTGTGGTTTTGTGTGCTACCTGCATCCAGCAGATGGGGCTTCACTTATTTGCGTGGCCCAGTTGCTGGTATGACGTGGCCCGGTGCCGGTCCATGGACCAGGACTTGGGGACCCCTGCTCTAAACAACTGGCTGGAAGAGAATCAAAAAGGACTTTAGCTGGGGAAAGCTTGCAGGGGCAGCCAGCCAGCAAAGAGGAAGATGAACTGCCTTCTGCACCTGATCTGAGAGCACACAGGACAGAGAAAATTGAGCAGCAATGGAGACCAGATTATTTGGGAGAAGACCCCGCCCATCTTGATGGGCTGCATGGGAAGCTGACTATGTATGACAGCAGGCAGAAGGAGGCTTTGCTGGGAACAATGTATTGGTTTGCTGGCCATTTGTTTGTTTGTTGTGCTTCCTGCTTCACCTTGCTTGGAATTGTGCCCTGCAGCTTTCATGTGTATATTTCATTTTTGCCTGTTGGATTTAAGTTTGTTTGGTGGAGCCATTTCTTTGAGCAACTTTCACTTGTTTATGGATTACTGACCAATTTGTGGATTAATCTTGGCTTGCTTGTGGCTGGACTTATTGGGACAATTCTGAGTATTGGTAAAGGGAATTAATGGGAATATTAATCATCTCACTAAACCAGTTACACGTGTATGAGTGGGGCAGCACACTTGGTCACTAAATTACTGGTTGTAAGGTCTACCTGTATACAGAAACTTCCAGATAAATGTGCATATGATCTGATCTTCAGCTGTCACTCTCAGGTCATCAGCCCTAGGACTGGTCTCCTCCTCAGCAGAATACTGTGCCCCTGTATGGCTAACAACTGCCATTTAGACACCACACTCCTGATATAATCATGAGGATTATAAACAGATGTATTAAAACCATTCTAACTTGCTGCCTTCCTGTTCTGAGCCATATTGCATTGCCAGTTTTATTTTATTTTATTTATTTTTATTACATTTATATCCCGCCCTTCTCCGAAGACTCAGGGCGGCTTACAAGCTTAGCAGTATGAAGGCAAGATGTACTAGTGAGAGAATACAGAAAAAATATGAAAAATTCACTGCTACAGGTGCATGCTGACCTTCCTCATTTATCAGCAGGAAGACTCAAATACAGCAAGACCCCACTGGCACCTTCACATCTGCCCAACAACTTTAACATCAATTCCCAATGGAAAGCCAAATGGGTTGCTGAATGTCCAGTTATAGGAAGACATATAAATGACTGCACAAAAAAGGTGCCAAGCTTTGAATTACTAATGGACAATCCTAAGTAGAATTCATACTTCACGTGGCATCTGCCGGGCCTCTCTGTATAAATAGGGCATAATATCCTTAGTGCGACTGTGGGGTCCCATATCAAACTATACATTGTGACCAGCTATAAACTGAGGACATATACTGGTCCAGTATGATTTTTCAAAATGTAAACAATGCTGCACTTCAATGGTTAGATGCCCTAGACCAGGGGTCCCCAACCCTTGAGCCACAGCCATTTGTGCTCAGGAAGCTCCATTTGGGCCAGTAGCACAAATGGACTTGCATGAGCTCATATGGCCATCTGCCACTGGCACACAACCATCCCCTCTTCCCCCTCCCCCGGCCGCTATTCTGCCAAGCCCAAAAAGATCGGGGACTGCTGGTCTAGACATTGATATTTCAACATAGGTCTTTTTGGCATTTATATTTTATTGGGTTCTATTAATCTAGTTGAAATGTGAATTTATGTTGCTAGTCCATGTATGATATGACATATGCTAAATAAATAAATATGATCTGAGGCTGTGTTATGTGAACAAATCATACTTTTACTTTTATTCTTATTCCACCAACATTTTTACTAAACCAACTTAACCAACCACTGAGTTTGCAAGAATTCCTTTCCAGGTGACAAAGCAATTTTAAAAATCTGCCAGTTTTTTGTAAAGCCTGTTATTACCACTTTGCACTACAGGGCACAATTTGAAGATCTAAACTGAAAAAAGGAAACAAAAAAGATTACGGTAACTGTGAAGGTGTGAATTAAGCAATTGGTCTGTGGATCATATTGAAACCAATGGGATGAATAAATTAAGAGCTTGGTGAAAGTCAAGAAATGGACGAGCAGCTTAATGAACCCAACTCCAGGCAATTTATTCACATATTTTCCTTCAATTCATCTTTTTGCCGAATTATAAGAGTTGCTGCTTCATCCACTTCTCCCATCTTTCTCTCTCTTTTCCGTTTGAAAGTAAACTGAGCCATCTTTATAACTGAAAAATGTTTTTAAAAACCCAAGACAAGTTTACACTGGAATCACTAACAACTTCCAACATATCGCGCACAGATATACAGACCATGTATTCATGCTTCACCTCATCCACGGCTTGCTTAAAAAAAATAAAACCCAGAATGGATTTAAGATAATCTTTATTGTCAATTCTGGAAGGCGGTTATCCCACGCACCTTCCTGGATCCCAGCAGAGATCGACTGAGATAATTTCACGGTTGCTCACAATGGCACTCATGGGGCCATCTGCTAGTGTGGCCTGCTGCAGGTCGACACGTCCTTTTTTAGTGTGTGGATGTTGCTTGCCAATTTGACTAACCCACAGCTGCCCAAAAGGACTCTGTTAAAGCGCAAACGGGAGGCTGCTCTGTTGAAGTCGTCCTCGCCCTGACCTCTCTCCGCTCCGCTCTCGCTTCTGTCTGAGAAGCTGCTGAGCCCGAGGCCACGCCTCCAAACGGCGCTCGTGGCTAACGGTTTCCCACTACAACCGGCGCGGCTGGCCAACGGTTTCCCTGACGTCACATCCCGGGCGCGTCCCAGGTTTTATGCATCTCTCGGTTACTCGGCCGCAGGATACGTAGGGATGCTTCTTGGTCGAGATTTATAACTGAAAAATGTGAGAAGCCCTAATCGGGGTCGGTGCAGAGAAGGGATTCGGAAGGAAGAAGGCTGCAGCTCTCAGATTTCTGCAGTGGGTGACCTGGCTCAGGGAAGGACCTCCGAATACCTACCAAGAATTTTAGGTTTTATTAGCTTTTTAATAAAGTTGACATTAAGATTAGCATGGCATCTATGCCTCTTTTTAAAATTAAGAAAACCATATTTATTATTAACAATGATTTCTTTCTCTTCTTTATGTGCAAAAACTAGGGTATTTATAAACTAAGCAATACAAAAGCTACATTCACAAATGTTTGCTTGGAATGCCACAATGAACTGACATTGTTAAGACTCATTTTCAAAAACTGCACTTGAATCCTTTAATATTACTTTTTCTTTTCAAACTCATCTCCAAACCATATACAGACAGTATGCCGCAGTGTGTCAGGAAATGTGTGCAGCAAGGACAGTTTACTACTGATATTTTTAAAGATCAGGAGACCAATTCTGCTGTAGATCTCCAGAGGCAGGGTAGACTGGTCCCATCACTAGCTGCTAAAGGGTGGTCAGCTCTGGTCAAATTAGCAAGAAAGTCGCTGTTACCCTGATTGCTTTTTTTTGCCTGCCCATGTCATTGGCTGTTGGACGCTCCTATGGTATCCAGGATTCGCCCTTAATGCCCGATTGGAGCCCGGACCTGGGGCTGATACGAACATATGTCCCCTCTCCTGTGACCCCTATTGACAGTCCGGTGTGTCCTGGGTTTGGCCGCGGTGAGAGAGCGGTCTGGATTGGTTATCTACCACCCACTGATGTGAGAGATCAGTGGGATGGGTTCTCCCGGTTGGAAAACATGTACTGGAATCACATGATCACCATTTATGACCTCCCTGAATGGCATCTGACAAGCAAAGTCCCTTGCAGATTCTCTTAATAACCATGTGATTTCCTTAACAGTCACCATGATTCACTTAACAACTGCATCAAAAAAGGTCATAATATAGACATGACTACAACTGCATCCGTTTAGTGATAGAAATTATGGTCCCAGTTGTGGTTAAAAATCAAGGACTACCTATACATTGATATCCCATCTCTCTTCCAGAAGTTCACATCATAAATACTGCTTCTGTCTTTCACATATTATCCATATCACAATCCTATAACATGTATTTTTAGAGGAAGATAGACACCTTGTGACTATCAGTTTAGCAATGGAACTGAATCTGCAACTGCTCATTGTCAATCCAAAATTGTAATCCCCAATTATGTGGCCTTCCAGATGTTATTTATTGGATACCATCATTCCTAATCATTGACAATGGGGCTGAAGATAAATATCATTTTAAGAGCTATTGGTTTCTCACTCTTGCTGAGAATCCTATATATCTGTTCTGGGTGTTGTATCCAAATATAGAGCTGCTTAGAACAATATAATCCTATGCCTCTTTCTTGAGATGTGCCATTGTTACTCAGGCAAGCCAAGTCATTTTCTCTCTAGCTGACTTCCCAAGTGATATTGAAGAGAAAATTGGAAAATCTCATATAAACCAAGTAAGTTGGAATATAAATGTGAAAATTATCTCTCAGGTTGGGTTCAAACAATTGCACTAATTCATTGCTTAAACATTATTCAAATAAACCACACACTGGGAGACTTTACATAATAGACTAAGCCAAAATTAGCAAACTTTAGTATAGCAATACATTTCACAGTTCAGGCTATACAAAAAGGGGTCTGAAGCAGGCATGATGTAACAAACCTGGTTGCTGACTGTGAGGACCTATCCATGCTTGAGGCATCAGTGAACCACATAAGCAAAGAGCCAATATAGAGGGGGTGGGGTTGTTTTGTGGGTAACTGAAGCAAATGACTATGGCTATCAATCCTGAAGAATTAGCTAGGCCTAGCAAATGCTAGTTCTTATGTGCTATTCCCTTATGACTTTTTGTTTTGGAATTCAGTGTCATTGTACAGTAGTCCTCATAGAGCTTGCCCGTTATCACTGTAAGTTGTGACAATCATAAAATGGGTCACCCACATAACATCCAATTTTATGACCTTTTTTGTTGCAGTTTTTAAGCAAATGTGGTCATTAAACAAACAATTGGGTGTTTTTTTGCCAAAAACTAGAAATGCCAGTTTTCAGAAAACATCACAAAACATGTTCACATGGCTGCAGGACACTGCAAACAGCTGTAGATGTGGACCACTTTCTGAACATCCAAAATGCAGTCGATGGCCTAACCATTAGAACTTTGGAACCAAATAATAATAATAATAATAATAATAATAATAATAATAATAATAATAATAATAATAATAATAATAATAATAATAATAATAATAATAATAATAATAATAAGAAGAAGAAGAAGAAGAAGAAGAAGAAGAAGAAGAAGAAGAAGAAGAAGAAGAAGAAGAAGAAGAAGAAGTTGGAAGAGACCTTGGAGGTCATCTAGTCCAAACCCCTGCTAAGGCAGGAAACCCTATACCATTTTAGACAAATGGCTGTCCAGTCTCTTCTTAAAAACTTCCATGTTGGAGCATTCACCACTTCTGGAGGCAGGTTGTTCCACTGGTTAGTTGTTCTAACTGTCAGGAAGTTTCTCCTTAGTTCTAGGTTGCTTCTCTCCTTGACTAGTTTCCATCCGTTGCTTCTTGTCCTGCTTTCAGATGCTTTGGAGAATACCTTGACTCCCTGTTCTTTGTGGCAGCCCCTGAGATATTGGAACACTGCTATCATGTCACCCCTCACCCTTCTCTTCATTAAACTACACATACCCAATTCCAGCAACCGTTCCCTATATATTTTAGCCTCCAGTCCCCCAATCATCTTTGTTGCTCTTCTCTGTTCTCTTTCTAGAGTCTCGACGTCTTTTTTACATCGTGGTGACCAAAACTGGATGCAGTATTCCAGGTGTGGCCTTACCAAGGCATTGTAAAGTGGTATTAGTACTTCACGTGATCTTGATTCTATCCCTCTGTTAATGCAGCCTAGATTATAAGTATCCTCATGGAAGTCTGTTGTAACTTCAAATGGTTGCTAAACAACTGGTCTTAAATTGAGGGCTACATGTAGTTCTGGTATTGTTGTGTATGGAGTGAGATTAAAGTACTTTATAAGAAGACAAGAAGGGCAGATTTATTTCACTCCAGAAGTCCCCTCTGGAGATGCTTCTATTTTCTTTATATACAGTAGTGCAAGAATCAATTCTTGCACATTAATCCTGTATTGGTTTGCTTACTGCTGTGGGCCTAATATTCTTCAGGTGAGCACAGATGCATGGGAACTTACGCCTAGTTTGGTCACAGCTTTCTGAAGCTAAAATGCTAAGGCAGTATAGCCAGGGCTTTTTTTTGTCATAGAACGCTCAGAACGGAGTTCCGGCACCTTTTTTGGATGGAACATTGTAGGGTAGGCAAGGTGGGTTGTATGACAAATTTTGAGTTCCGGCACCCTTTTCTTTTACAAAAAAGCACTGAGTATAACAAAGTATAAGTCAAAATGTTCTGTTTGTTGAACGCATCTAGAGTTTTTGTTTTAGTTATTTCAACAAAATGATCAAAAGGTAAACATGATAAAATATTTTTTTTCTTCTTCTTTTTGGATGCAGTAGAAAAAGGGACTAGTGAGTGAGTACAAATCTCTCCATCTCACACTGGCATAGGTTTGCCACTTCCATAGCATTTATATTCGGTCTCATACATGTGTGGCACACACGTGATTTCCACCACAGGCACCCGACAGGAAACTGTGGGTGGCTGCTGCACAGGGCAGAAGCGGTTCCAGGTTCGCTTGTGATCATTGGGAAGTTGGTAGGTTTCTTGGGCCAGGCTGAATAAACCACGGTGAGGCACAGCAGGGTTCAGGATCAGGTGGGGTACCCGGGTAGCCTTTGGAAACATCTGGAGATCTCGCATAGGCCCAGGTTCACGAATCAGAGGATAAGAATTCAAATTGAGAATTTCCTTCTGAGTATACCCTTGAAATTCTTTCCTATGAAGGAATGGAGACAGAACAAAAGAAATCATTTTTTTTCAGGAAGGTAGACAAAAGCAGGAAATATGTGCAGTGTTATGTATGGAGTGAGACTCAATTATAAGAAGACAAGGGCGGCAGATTTATTTCATTCTAGAAGCAGATGCTTATATTTCCCTTATATATAGTAATGCAAGAATAAATTCTCAAGTCTGTTTGTGCTGCTTTGAGGGCATTAAATAGAGCACTAAATTTAGAATTCAGCTTACTAAGAAGCTAATTTTTAATTTCAAAGAAGAAATATTTCTAGTCCCTATGACTACAGTGGCGATGCCTGTGGGTGATGCCTACAGGTTTTACAAGCTTCTAGAAGAGAGATTAGGGACGCGGTGGCTCAGTGGGTTAGGACGCTGAGCTTGTCGATCGGAAGGTCGGCAGTTTGGCGGGTCGAATCCCGAGTGCCGCGTACAGAGTGAGCGCCTGTTACTCGTCCCAGCTTCTGCCAACCTAGCAGTTCGAAAGCACGTAAAAATGCAAGTAGAAAAATAGGGACCACTCCGGTGGGAAGGTAACAGCGTTCCGTGTGCCTTTGGCGTCTAGTCATGCCGGCCACATGACCACGGAGACGTCCTCGGACAAGCGCTGGCTCTTCGGCTTTGAAACGGAGATGAGCACCGGCCCCTAGAGTCGGAAACGACTAGCACGCATGTGCGGGGGAACCTTTACCTTTACCTTAGAAGAGAGATTGGGAGCTCCTCACTTTTTCTTAGCAAAATTAATAGGATGAATCAAAATTTACTATGGTTATAGACTAGCATAGGTAGGATGAATTGTGCAGAACAAGATATAGGTAGTCCTCGACTTACAACCATCATTTAGTGACTGTTCAAAGTTACAGTGGCACTGAAAAAAGTGACTTATGACCATTTTTCATACTTAAAATTCGGATGCTTGACAACTGACATGACTTTAAGACTGTTGAAATGTCCTGGGATCATGTGATCACCCTTTTCAACTTTCTGACAAGCGACATCAATGGGGAACCCAGATTTACTTAACAATTGTATTACTAAAAATGTAGTGAATTACTTAACAACTGTGGCAAGAAAGGTTATAAAATAGGGCAACACTCACTTAATAAAATCTTGCTTAGCTATGGAAATTTGGGGCTCAATTGTGTCATATATATATATTGATCAGCATATTTGGCACAATTGGCAGAATGGAACTTACAGTGATTAAAGTGAAATGTGTCTCCGTGGGCTAATGAAAAGAATACCGAAAATTCAGGTTAGCAAGAATGGAAATGTCTTATAAAAGTAGAGCTTTTTGAATGAAAGCAAAATCCTGGGGAGTCCAGTATCCTTTTTCCAGCTATGTGTTTTGAAGAACCTAGGAGCATATGCCTCCCACTTTGCTCCCCTGCAACTAATACAAGTAATCCATGATTTACAACCAACCGTTTAATAACCATTTAAAATTATGACAGGGTCATAGGATGCTTTATGGTCTGTAAAACACTTTTGACTGTTGTAAAATGTCATGCCATACACTGTAGTCATGTGACCACATTTCAGGTGCTTGACAACCAGCTTTTATGATCTGTTGTAGGTCCAATGGTCATGTGACCACAATTTATGACTTTTTTGCCTGTTGTCTGATAAAAACTCAGTGGAAAGAATGGGTTTACAGGTATGACTTTAAAGTTCGCTCAGCAAGTGCAGTGATTTGTTTAATGACTGCTGCAGAAAATGTCATAAAATTGTTTTTATCACATAGATGCTTCAACTTAATAACAGTAATGAATTACAACCAGAATCTAATCCCAATTATCGCTGTAAATTAAGAATTACATTTACAGATGTAAATACAGATTCTGAAGGTGTTATGTAAACTAGTAGTACCACTGAGACTCTAAAATAACCAGAATGATTTAGGACTGAAATTCTGGGCTTCATTTGGATCCTAAGTTGAGGACTACCTATATGACACTGAAAGAGTGGGGAAAAGATACCACAGATGTTCCACTAACTGTGTGAAGATCCGGAAGTCCTGGGCAGTGGTAGATAAGTAGGGTTCATTACGCTTCAGCACTGCCTTGTCACAGATGTAGAAGGGTCTTCCAGCGAGGACATTGTTCTGTGTAGTGGCTACCACCAACTATAGTGAAAAGAATAAAGACCACTATTGGACAGGATTTTCTGAATTTGCTAAGTAACATTTTCTCTGCTGCAGAAGATATCTTTAAGAAGATGACTGTTCAGTCAGGTCCAGCATCAATTAGAAAGGCCACCTAATTCCTTCCCCCATGACATCCGCTTTTTAAAATTTCCACAATTCCCTTAGTAGACTTAATGCACTGTAGGAAATTTAAATAGCTATATATTGTCCCTGTCAGATAAACTACCAAAGTCTATCTCTGGAAGTTGTTCCTCTGCAAATTTGAAGTCATCCCTAACCCCAGGCCACCCCTAGCTGATGTGCCTCCACATACACAAGCTGCACATAGATCTGGCAAGAGCCTAAAGGACATTAAACATTCATTTGCTTAGTATCAAAAAGACGGGGACACATACAGTATGCAAGAAAACTTTGCAAAAACATGCACAATGAAACATCCTTAATTTGGAGATCCTGACTCTGGCAAGTAAAGCTGACTCTTCAGGAAAAAGAAGTGTGGGTGTCCTCCTTTTGTCTCTGAAATTCCAGATACCTTGGATGCTCCATCTGCGTGATGAGCTGCCAACCTGAATGGCTGAGGCCCAGCATGAAAGGTGGGGTTGTGCGGCAGATTGGGCCAACCACGAAAATTTGCTTGGATCTCACTCTTCTGGTTGCCCATAGTTAGGGGGAACCTCCAGGCTCTAAGCTTCAGCTGTTGGTGACAAGAGCAGGTTGAGAGTTCAGGAAACAGAATACATAGTAGAAAGTAGAAGGACAGCTGAGTTGTTTCCTATAGGGTAGGGGTCCCCAACCCCCGGTCCATGGACCAGTATCGGGCTGCGGCATGCCAGCAACCGGTCTGCACAAACAAGCAAAGCCCCATCTGCGAGATGCAGGCAGCACACAAAACCACGCACTCCAGTCCGTAGAAAAAACCTCTCCACAGAACCGATCCCTGGTGCCCAAAAGGTTGGGGACCTCTGCTGAAGGGAGTGACAGTTTGATATTCTCCAAAGTGAGGAAAGCTGCTGTAGCTTTTGAAAGCCAGCTGGGAGATGATTTCTGGCTGGCTTTTATCTCTCTGGATCAAAGAGAGATTGAGAGATTAATTACATTGGTACTTGATGGCAGCTCCTTCTGATTAAACTGCAAAAACAGAGAAGGTATTGCAGCTAGATCAGGAGTTGAGCTGCTGGGAATCCTAGACTTTCACCTACACTTCAGTGGAACCATTAGGGACTTTACAGCCTTACTCTCCCCATTCTCTTAATCACTTTAAGAAGTAATCAATTACAACTGAAGAGAGATTTTCTTTTGCAGTAAAGATAAGACATCTTGTGATGTCTTATCTTTTGTGATTAGTCTTTCTAGATTATGGAAATATAAGAGACTTTGCTTAAAGATTTAAAATTTATTTGCAAAAAATATAACTAAGGGAGGAACTATGAAAGGTTTCAACGGCTAAGGAACAAACTTCATTTTTTATTTTTGACGAAGTAGAGGAAAATGTAATCTAGATTTATGGTCAATTAGAAACCACTTATTTTTTTTTTGCCTGAAACAAAAAATGCATAGGTGATTTGTGGTTTTGATTATTAGAAAAAAAATAGAAAAAAGGACATTTTTTTGTAATCAGAGTAAGAGAATTTTGTAACTATTTCTGTAAAGGAAATTGAAAGCTACTTTTTGTTCTTTCCAATTCTTTCTACACTTTCACTTTATTCTTTCTTTCCTGCTTCTACATTTTATTAGTTTGTGTTAGTTTTTTATATGTTTTATAAAAGCTAATTTTAAAAATTATATTAAAAAGAGGGACAGATGATTAAATGTAATGAAAGTTAATACTGTTCCTAAGACTACGGGGAAGGGAGAAATTGCTTATTTTTAAGATTATCCTTGTCGATTTGATTCATATTGAGAGTTGACTTTAAAATATTTATTGTTCAAAATAGAAAGGTTACTTGTGTTATTCACAAATCCCTCTGTCCTACAACCATCATTGGCTGGTAATTATGCAAAACAATGTTACTTTATTATTGAATGTTATATAAAAGGTTACCATAAATAAAGTTGTGAGATGCTCCAGTTTCACCTACTGTATCAGAGTAGCATAGGGTAATTTGTAACTTGATTTTACTTTTGGTGACAAAATATCTTGTGCCTAATACATTTTATTTTTATTATTATCACTTGTTCCCTAGAGTGTTTTATGGTAATTGAAACAAGATAGACTTTTTTTTTTTTGGAAATTTGAAAAAAGCAAATAAAGCCAAGCAATATGGGTATTTTTAAATAACAACAACAACAACAACAACAATAATAAAGTTGGAAGGGACCTTTGGAGGTCATCTAGTCCAACCTCCTGTTCAGGCAGGAAACCCTATACCATTTCAGGCAAATCACTGTCCAGTCTCTTCTTAAAGACTTCTAGCGTTGGAGCATTCACAACTTCTGGAGGCAGGTTGTTCCACTGATTAATTGTTCTAACTGTCAGGAAATTTCTCCTTAGTTCTAGGTTGCTTCTCTTTTTGGTTAGTTTCCATCCATTGCTTCTTGTCCTGCCTTCAGGTGCTTTGGAGAATAGCTTGTCTCCCCCTTCTTTGTGGCAACCCCTGAGATATTGGAACACTGCTATCATGTCCCCCCTCATCCTTCTCTTCATTAAAGTAGACATACCCAATTCCAGCAACCGTTCCTTGTATGTTTTAGCCTCCAGTCCCCTAATCATCTTGGTTGCTCTTCTCTGTACTCTGTACTGTATTGGTATGTAGGCTCTGCCTTCAGGCTTGCAATAGAAGAGTCTTGCACACAGGAAAAGAGGTCAGGAGGGAAGTGAAAAAAGCAAAGCCCAGCATTAAATGATTCAAGTGTTTGTAAGTGTTCCCAGAGCTGTTCCTTCTGTGTCTGATTGTCAGCTCTTCATCCTGCTGCACTAAGGTCTTCCTGGAACCAGATAGGACCTTAACTATTTCTCTAGTAAAATCAGGAATCTGCTTCTTAATGCCTTTTCCAAGACACTTTCCTAAGAGCACCCAATTGCTAAAGTTCCCCCAGAATCTCTTACCTTCTCTCTCAAATCTTTGTTATAGCGGACGTCTTGATGTGAGGCAGAGACAGAGTAGCGGGGTTGAGCTAGCGGTTCCCTATGAGTTTTCATGCAGTGGGCAAGTTGTGCAGTGGTAGCCAGCCGGGGAATGACTTCATCTTGCCATACTTTCTGGGAGGCAGGTGGCAACGGTTCCTGGATCGTGGACTAACAATGGAAAGTTGCAGGAGGAACAGTGAGTACACAGAAAAAGAATGGACAATCAAAAAATGTGGGGACCACGTGGATACAAACAGGATCTGCCTCAAAGCATCCCGTCCTGTTTTTTTTGGTGTCACTCCAGCCCTCTCGCAGAGAACCCAGGGATCTTAGCCGCCTCCTCCTCTCCAAACCTTAGTGTTTACAAACTATCCGGATTGCACCAGCTATCCTGCTAAATATCAGCTTGCTTACTCGCGCATAAGGCGGCGGGAAAGGCAATGATGGGCTGTAATTGAGCCCCACTCCACTGCTAGTCAGTCTCCAGTCTTGTCGGCGGCCTTCGGAAGGTACCAGCGCGCCGGAATCCACCTCCCAACCGAAGGGAAAGGCGGAGGAAGTGTCTGCCATGCTTGCTCCTGCTTTTTGGACATGGTTACTAATGGAGTGTTGCCTTAGCGGCAGCGGCGAATACAAGATCACGAAAGGGGTGGGACTTCTAGAATGTTTGTGATAAAGGTTGCCCGGGTAACAGAACTCTTCAGCGTAACGTTTTGTGGCTCTTTTCCTTTGATTCGACTGAGGGAAGTGCAACGGTTAGATGAAGGGGGGTGGGGAGAATCAGGACTAGCAATATCTGAAAAAAAGTAAATGTTCGTTTCCATGATATTTTATCTCTATTCTCTGCCTCCCCCTCTCCTTTCCTTTCCGCAACCATGTTGCTATTTAAATTTATTCTTCCAAGAAATTGGATCGGCGATTAAACGTAGCTTGAAGTGCAATCGAGTTCTCATTCAGTTACCAGACTTGTTACGATAATTCTTCTTCCCAGCATCCGACTCATTTAATATTCTTCGTTCTGCAACCCTTCACCAATTATAAAAACTTGCAATTCCAATAACACCCATTAGATGGCACTTGGGACCAAATAATGCAGATTTGATCTAGCGTTTATGTGGAAAGTGCTGTGCCGTGCTTTAAAAGGCTGGGATGGTTAGGACAAAAACCAACCACTTGGACTTGGGCAATATACAGAGTGTCTCAAGTCACTTTAAACACTAGCAAATGTTTTAAATGTAGCATAATGTAGCATTAAACTTCAACATAGCATTTTCATTGAGTTCACTGGCTGGGGAAATCTGGAAATTGGAAGTACACACATCTTAAAACTGTCAAAGTTGAGAAACATTGGTCCAGACACTTGAGATAATTGTAGTCTTGCCAAATTTGGATTATGATCATCAAATCTGAAGAATCCACAGAACTTTGTGTCTTATTAAAAGTATAAGTTGTTATAAGCTGTTCTGTTAGTTTTGAAATTTACAAATTCATGTAATGAATAGTTTTGTTGACAGAGCATACAAAACTAGAATCAGCACAAATACCTGTAGAAAAGAAATCAAATATAAAGTTACACTTTTCATTATATGAGCTTATATGCTCATTAAACCTATCTTCCTGCAGTGAGTACTAAGGAGCAAACTGCATTATAAACAATAAAACTGACTTCTGAACAGCCACATGCAAGATTGTATTGCAAAAGCAACTAGGTTTT
This sequence comes from Vipera berus, assembly GCF_964194415.1. Lineage (NCBI taxonomy): Eukaryota > Metazoa > Chordata > Lepidosauria > Squamata > Viperidae > Vipera > Vipera berus. The sequence continues at coordinate 29,870,203 of NC_138205.1, read as the reverse complement.
ATACAAAATCCATAACAGTAGCCATTGACCCAGTTTGGTATAGTGGTTAAGGCATCAGGCTAGAAACCAGAAGGACATGAATTCTTGCTTTGCCTTGGACACAAAGCTAGCTGGGTGATCACTGGCCAGTCACTTCCCCTCAACCCTAGCAAGGAGGCAATGATGAGCCACTTTTGAAAAATAAAATTGCAGGAACTTGTCCAGGCAGTCTCTGAAAATTGGACACAATTGAACAAAAGGAAAATAGCAACAAATGGATCAAGGAAGGGCATAAGAATATATTAAAGTAGTGGTTCCCAACATTTCTGGCACCAGGAACCAGTTTCATGGAAAACAATTTTTCCACACACTGGAGGGGGGATGGTTTTGTGCACAACCTACATACTGCGCATGTGCATTGAAGCTTTGCTCGTTACCTTGTCACTTGCATGGCCCAATTTCTATTAGGCCACAGACCAGTACCAATCCATGGATTGGGGGTTGGGGACCCCTGTATTAAAGGATGTTTCATGAGAAATTAAATGTAGTACAGTACCTCATTTTTCAATGTCTAAAAGATGTTTGCAAAGTGTGCAGAGTCACCTTGTAGGAAGGCAGAATGAATGAATGAATGAATGCAGAACAATTCTGAATAAACTAGAGATCTGGATGCACAGAAAAAAATACTGGAAAGAATGAATTAAGATTATAGCACTTTTAACTGTTTCCCTTCCAGATAGAAATTACTATCTGATTATGCCCTTTGTTGATGAGAGCCCACATTGCAGCTTGGAATGATATTTATCTTTGGCTAAGTATGTTTTATGCTGTATAGTGTGAAGGGGGGAGTTGTGATTTGATTATCTAAATTGAACCCATATTACTTCCTACTGTTGTTCCTCCTAATCTCTCTGTATACTACTCGTATATAGAGTTGTGGTGGCGCAGTGGTTAGAATGCAGTACTGCAGGCTCACTGCTCACTCCAGGAGTTTGATTCTGAACAGCTGATGATTGACTCAGCCTTACATCCTTCGGAGGTAGGTAAAATGAGGACCCAGATTGTTGGGGGAAATTTTCTGACTCTGTAAAACACTTAGAGAGGGCTGAAAAGCACTATGAAATGGTATATAAGTCTAAATGCTATTGCTATATGAACAGGCAGGATTGATAGTGTATATACTATACATGAAACATTCAGCCTGATTTAGCACCACCTGACTATGTGACTCTTATCCATAGTGAGTGTCCTCAGATACGTCTGTACATTCTTGCAGGTAGAGTTCCAATAGTGTTGATCACAGTAGCCTCTTGATCTTGTACTGCAATTTGTTATGTAGAAATACTGCTTTCTTTCTTTTTTTCATTAGTTTTCCAATATTACAATAATATCTTTAAAAAGCAACGTGGTGTCCGGGTTACAATAATTCCATTTCAGACAAATACATATTATTACAAATCTCCAAATTGTAACCAATACTTCCTCTCTCTCTTTTTGTATAATATCTTACCAAACTTACCAGTTCCTTTCTACAGCTGGCAATGAAATAAGAGCTTTTGGAAAAGAATTAGAAAGCATCTCGATGAAACAAACTCACACTCAAACTGTGACAACTAATATTTTATTGGGACAGAACTTAACAGAAGAAATTGAACAATCAAATACATTGGCAGAAGAATTAAATATTCAACAAATACAGGCTTTTGAAGATTATAAAGGAGAAAAGATGGAATTTTTTTTATTTAGGTCAGGACATTTATATCAAGAGGTGAAAATAATGAGAAGATTTGGTACTGTTAGCAGACTCTTCAATCCTTTAAAAGTGGAGACTGGAGGGCCACTTCAATATGATATAGCAACACAAGAATGCTTTGATGACCCTGAGGCAAAGAAGCGAAAAATGACATGGCAAAGGAAGAAAGCAAGAATAAGATTGTAAGAGGCCTGAAACAGATAATACCAAAATAGACAGGATTGTATTGGGATTACGAGAGATTGTTTTGATGAGTAGACAAAAATACTGATTAACTAAAAAAAATAAAATAAAAATAAAAATAAAATAGTAAAGGTAAAGGTAAAGGTTCCCCCGCACATGCGTGCTAGTCGTTTCCGACTCTAGGGGCCGGTGCTCATCTCCGTTTCAAAGCCGAAGAGCCAGCGCTTGTCCGAGGACGTCTCCGTGGTCATGTGGCCGGCATGACTAAACGCCAAAGGCGCACGGAACGCTGTTACCTTCCCACTGTAGTGGTCCATATTTTTCTACTTGCATTTTTACGTGCTTTCGAACTGCTAGGTGGGCAGAAGCTGGGACGAGTAACAGGCGCTCACTCTGTTACGCGGCACTCGGGATTCGACCCGCCAAACTGCCGACCTTCTGATCGACAAGCTCAGCGTCCTAACCCACTGAGCCACCGCGTCCCTAAAAATAAAATACAGATGTATGAATACTAACATTGAAATATTGAGTTCTTTAAATGATATGGGTTAAGATGTATATATGCTAAAAATGATAGAATGTAACTAATATACTTGGATGTAGAGATATGAGAGGATGTATTAAATGTTGAAATGGAAGAAATTTTGGTTAATTTTTAATATGTGGAAACTATAAATGAGAAACAAGAATATTATATTGTCCTCTTCTTTCTCCTCCTTGCAATTGGTATTTTAATACTATTCTAAATATTGTATGACATATGGATATGGAAATGAGATAAATAAGAACTGGATTACATTACTAGGTATTGGAGAAAATTGTGTAAAGGGAAAGGAGGTTATTTAGCAATATGAAAATGAGAAATCTTAAATGTTTAATTTCAATATCAATGTAAAATTAAAGCTAGAAAAATATATAAGGTGTTTGATGTTTTAAAGATGGAATGTTATAATATATATATATATATATATATATATATATATATATATATATATATATATATATATATATATATATATATATATATATATATATATATACACTATTAAATGACTGATAGGTACCAATGAGATGTATGTTAATTTAGATAAGAGATAGAAATACTGCTTTCTGAAGTCCCCTTCTCTCAGATATTTGGATTGTGGAAAGCAGAATTTGAAGTCTGATGTCCAAAATCTCAGTCTTACCTGTCACCCAACTCCTCTCATACTTGATGCTTTTCTGGGCACTATAATTGCTGGATGCATGTCAGATTCTGGGTTTGTGTGTAGAAAGAATAACACATGGTGAGGTGATTTCCCAATCTCTGAGTGGACACTCAGTGAAAAGAATATCCATGGTGCTGGGGAAGTGCTTGAGATTATAAAATAGCATGGCATGGATGGCATAAAGCAAGGAGCCAACCATGGCTAGGTACATTATAAGCAAAGTGAAGTTTTCTGAAGGAAAAAAGAAAAACGAACCTAGGAAAATACTTCCATCAGTTTGGTCTAGCTTAGTATCCCTCAATGAGGCATCCTTCAGAAATATTGGACTGGCAATCCCATCAACATAGCCATCCTTGCAAAGAAGGGTGGGAAGTAGAACGATCTGGATGAAGAAGTCTTGGTTGTAAAGAAGTGTGTCATTTTCACTGCCTATGTTAGCTTCCTCTTCTCCATTAATGGCCATCTCTAGTCATGCCGGCCACATGACCACGGAGACGTCCTCGGACAAGCGCTGACTCTTCGGCTTTGAAATGGAGATGAGCACCGGCCACTAGAGTTGGAAACGACTAGCATGCATGTGCGGGGGAACCTTTACCTTTACCTTTTTAGCTTAGCATAGCAGAATTACTTCAACAGAACCTTCTCAAGGTCTTCAGTCTAATAATGTAGAGGCATATCACTTGCTGTCTTTTGGATTTTGGTGTCAATGCTGTAAACATTGGATGTTTCCCGCTCTGACAACTGATGAAAATCACAGTCATTTTCTCTTTGCTTTTAACATGCATTTTCTTCTATTTAGAAATCAGGTGTGGAAGGGGGGTTAGGATGAATGCTTGAGCTTAGCTAGTCATAATAATAATAACCCTGCTTTGTGGGAACCCAAGGACGAATTGATAATGTTTTGGCGGGCTGAGGAGTTGGGGAGAATGCCCGTGTTTCAGGCTAATTGGAGAAAGTGATTTATGACTGCTTATTAGGGGTGGGAATTGCAATTTGTTACTTTGTATCTGGGGGAAGGGAAACTAGTTTTGGGTTCAACTATGTATTGCCAATACATTGTTTCCTGAATAAAATGTTCTTTAAGGAAGAATTCTTGCCTTGAAGTTCTTTTGATGGGTTTCATCTATTGGAACTATGACATTAACCCAAAACTACCTTCTATCATGACCATCCTGGGGTCCTGAGCTACAGTCACCTTCCCTAAGTCAAGGGGTAGGCTGACAAAGACTCAAAGATCTCAGCATGGGGAGGGAAGAACTACCTGTAACCAGCACCCCGGCCATGGCTGCTACCTCAGTGGAGGGAGCACAAGTCAGCACACTGGAGGAGAAAGGAACTTTTGATGCCTTACAGCAGGGAGCAAGGCCGAAGATGCGAGACCTGATCTGGTCATTGGAGTGGACCCTGCCCAGTGGAGATTCCAAGCACCTTGAGGCAACCCTGCCAAAGGCGAGTTCTTTGAAAGCATCCGAAGCCAACTTGCAAGCAGTGGCCCCTCAAGGATTGCACTCCCCAACCATCAGGGAGCCAAAAGATTGGCGAATGGAAGTACCTGTCTGCAGTCCGTAGCCAATCAGTGAAAAAGTTGGTGGAGAGATTCGAAGGGCTGGAGGTGAGGAGTGGGAAACAACTTTCTCACTCTTTGCATGCAAGTGAGCATGATGACTGGTGGAGCCGACGCCAATCTGTGCCTAAGAGAAGCCCCAGTCCCACTGATGGAGCGCAGGCAGCTTCACCGTCTTCAAAGCCACTAGGGTTGACCTCCAGCCCTGTGAGGAAGGAGAGTCCCGGCCACCATTGTAGACTTGGCAGTCGGAGGCGTAGCCACTCCTACAGGACTCCAGAGCGCCACTCACAACACAAGAGTCCCAGCCACTGGAGAAGCCCGACAGCATCGGTTATTGCAATCCCTTGACAGGCACCACTGCCATGAAGACTCCAGGCAATGGGATTATGATGACAGCCCTGACGAACAGCCCCACTACCGAAGCCCAAGCCACTGCCAGGGCATCCGGTGTACAGATCATCAGAGGTACCATGAGAACCCTGACTGTCACTACTATCAGTCCTACAGCATCACTATCAGTGCCACCCGAGCCCGAGCCCTGCGCAAGGGGAAGACCTGAATGTGAGCACCCAATGAGATTTAATTCAACAGCTGCGCGACCTGCTGGCCAGGCAGCAACAGGTCGGGGCGCCGCAGCCATTGGGGGGGTCCTGCAGGACTTGGGGGTGCCACAGCCACCACCGGGGGGTCCACAACCATTTGGGATGCAGCAGCAATGGGGTGGGCAGCACCCCGTGAATGCACAACAGCTGATGGGAGGACTGCAGCAACTGGGGATGTCGCAAATGCAGCCATTGGGAGCACAGCAGTAGTGGGGGTGGCAACAACCCCTGAACGTGCAGTAGCCACTGGGGGGTCTGCAGCTATTGGGAATGCTGCAGCCACTGTTGGGAGGTCAGCAGCTGCTGGAAGTGCAGCAGCCCCAGCAGGGAAGCCAACTGTTGTTGAGAATGCAACCACAATGGGGGTACAGCAGCTCATGATGACGCCTCCCCTTAGAGCTACTTTTGATGGCAACCTGGAGAAGCTGATCTTCTTCCTCAATTGAGTACATTCCCACATGAATCGCAATGCCCATTTCTACCCAAATCCAGCTGCTATGGTCAACATTGTCGCAGCCAATCTGGAAGGGGAAGTGTCTGAGTGGCTAAACAATCTGTAAACAAGCAAGCACCTGAACTGGTAAATCTTCATCTCTTCCTCCTTGGATTAAAAGCCAGATTCGAGGGCCCATCCATAGCCCTCAAAGCAGAGAAACAAATTCACAAGATAAAGCAAGACGGTAGACCTGCATTGAGTTTCGCAAAGTAGCAGGTTGGATAGAAAGGTGGCATGAGCAGTCGCTAGTGCATCACTTCAAGGAGGGGCTAGATGATCACCTTTCCCAGGCCTGCATCTATCGGGCTGTCCCTAATCAATTACAGGAGTGGTATCAGGAGGCAGCAAGATTGGACATTGAACTAGCTCGTTACAAGAAGCCACCACCTCAGGAAGCCAGGCCGAAACCAGAGCAGACCAGACGACCTCCTTGAAAGTCCCCAGCCAGCATGGCTGCAGGATCAATCTCCCTGCGCCCTGTGCGTTCCCACAGAGAGGGCCTCCTCAGGGTGCCTCCGGTCAGAGAATGCCGGCTGGTGGCCCCCAGGGGGAGGGCGTTCTCTGTGGGCGCTCCAGAACTATGGAATCAGTTACCGGTAGAGCTCCGGATGGCGCCCGATCTTCACTCCTTTCGACGTTTTTGTTTGTACAAGCCGGCCTAGCCTGATGGGGGATTGGTGGTTTTTTTTTTATTCTTGTATTCTTAATATTATCTTTGGGGTTTTATAATTGTAATATATTAATTGTTTTAAAATCGGGCAATTATTTAATTTCCTTTTAATATTTGTAACTCTGTATTTTATTCTTGCCCTGTGAACCGCCCTGAGTCCTCAGGGAGAAGGGCGGTATAGAAATATTATTAAATTAAATTAAATTAAATTAAATCCCCCAAGCCAGGGGTCGGCAACCGGAAAAAGGAAAAGAGCCACTCAGAACCGGTTCCATCACACAAACAAAAAAGTGGGAGCCGCAAAAAGTGCGCGCGTGTGCATCCACTCATGCGCATGCACAAAAAACATTTTGCGCATGCGCAAAATGGGAGGCACCTGCACGGCGACGGGTCTCCCCTTTGGAGAGGTGGGTGCCGTCCCGTCCGGAGACCTGCCGCATTCGTCAAACATTGACGAATGCGGCAGCTGTGCAAACGGGATGGCGGTGGTTTGGCGAGTGCGCGCGCACCTCTCCCAAGCCGCTGCCGTCCGGATACCTGCCGACGGACGGTGGCGGCTTGGGAGAGGTGCGCGCGCACTCGCCAAACCGCCACCATCCCATCCGGAGACCTGCCACGTTCGTCAAACATTGATGAACACGGCAGCTGTGCAAACGGGATGGCGGCGGTTTGGAGAGTGCGCGCGCACCTCTCCAAGCTGTCCCGTCCCATCCGGAGACCTGCCACGTTCGTCAAACATTGACGAACACGGCAGCTGTGCAAACGGGATGGCGGCGGTTTGGAGAGTGCGCGTGCACCTCTCCAAGCCGTCCTGTCCCGTCCCGTCCGGAGACCTGCCGCGTTCGTCAAACATTGACGAACACGGCAGCTGTGCAAACAGGATGGCGGCGGTTTGGAGAGTGCGCGTGCACCTCTCCAAGCCGTCCCGTCCCGTCCGGAGACCTGCCGCGTTCGTCAAACATTGACGAACATGGCAGCTGTGCAAACGGGATGGCGGCAGTTTGGAGAGTGCGCGCACACCTCTCCAAGCCGTCCCGTCCCGTCCGGAGACCTGCCGCGTTTGTCAAACATTGACGAACGCGGCAGGTCTCCGGACAGGATGGCAGCGGTTTGGCGAGTGCGCGCGCACCTCTCCCAAGCCGCCGCCATCCGTCGGCAGGTCTCCGGACGGCGGCGGCTTGGGAGAGGTGCGCGCGCACTCGCCAAACCTCCGCCATCTCGTTTGCACAGCTGCCATGTTCGTCAATGTTTGACGAACACGGCAGGTTTCCAGACGGGATGGTGGCGGTTTGGCGAGTGCGCGCGCACCTCCGCCCTTCGGAAAGGTGCGTGCGCACCTCTTGGAACGGGCGGTGCCACTCTCCATTTGGAGAGGTGCGCGCGCACCACTGCCCGTTCGAAGAGGTGCACGCGCACCAGGCGGCTGGGAGCCGCAGGAGACGGCTCAAAGAGCCGCATGCAGCTCCGGAGCCGCGGGTTGCCGACCCGTGCCCCAAGCCACCTACTGGTCCACCCATCAAATTCTTCAGGTATGGACAGCAGGGGCACTGAGTGGTGAATTGCCCGATCCCATACCCCTAACAGGGAAGTAGATCGGGGCCGCTGGCAGGGAAAAAACCAGCCCAACAGCCGGTGAAAGAGAAATTGAACTGGATCACACAAGAACCCGTTACCCAGGTCATGTTGCCCATACAGGAAAGGGCTGAGGCCCAAGCTGGATCTGCCACCGCTCTGCCCTCCTACAACAGTGATGACAAAGGGGAGAACGACCTGATGGAAAGGACCTCTTCCACCTTTTTCTCTTGCAGCCAAACTCATAGTTCCTAGGATAGGGGTATAAGTGGATTTGAGAATGCTAGTGGACTCGGGGTGTTCCCGTTGCATTATCAGCTTGTCACTTGCCTTTAAGATGGGTGTACGGGCAAGATTGCTCTCCAAGCCAGTGAGATTTGAACAAGCAGATGGCTCTCTAATGGGAGGAACTTTATTTATTTATATGTTTTGAAAAGATTTTATTAATTTTTCTTTATATACAATAATAATTTTTCAACCAACGTGCTGTCTGAGTTTAAAAACGCTAATACATATTTAATTCCTATCCTTTATTCTTTCCTCTAGCCATCGGTAAAGTAAATCCCATGTTTGATAATATTCTGTTTCTTCTTTTTTCTTTCAGTCTCATAGTCAGTCTATCCGTCTCTGCGCATTCCAGTATTTTTTTAATAATTTCTTCACCTGGTGGTATTCCTTCGTTTTTCCAATATTGCGCCAATATTTTTCTTGCTGCTGTTGTGACGTGTAAAATCAAATATAGGCTTTGTTTGTTAATCTTTTCTGGCATTATACCTAGTAAAAAAAGTTCAGGTTTAAAGTCTACATATTCTCCCAACATCTTTTCTAACCAAGTATATATCTTTTCCCATTAATTCTTTGCTTTGTCCACATATCCACCAAACATTATAATACGTGTCTGAGTTAGTTTACATTTCCAACATCTATCTGACATATTTTAAAACATTTTTGCTAATCTTGCTGGTGGCAAGTGCCTTTTATAAAACATTTTGCATAAATTTTCTTTATAAGAAGTTGATATTGTCAATTTATAATTTCTTTCCCATAAATTTTGCCATATTTCTAATTCTATGTTATCTCCAAAAATTTTCACCCATCTTATCATTGTTTCTTTAACTTGTTCAGTCTCCATTTCCAGTATTAATAAAAAGTTATACATTTTCTTAATTAGTTTCTCATCTGAAGTTAACAAAGTCTTATCAAATGCTGTTTGTTCTTTATAAAATCCATATAGTTTAACGTCTTTTTCATATCTAGTTTGCATTTGTAAATGTGCCCACCACAAGTTGATACCCTGATTTTCCAGTTCTTGTTTAGATTTTAAATTCCCTTCAGCATTTAGAATATCTCTATATGTCCAGATTTTTTCAAAGTCCACCAAATTTGGGTGTACAAATGTTTCCATGGTTGACAACCACCCTGAATTTTCAGGTATATTTTACTTTTAATTTCCCCCCATACTATTAACAATGCATTTCTTATATAGTGATTTTGGAAATACTTATGAATTCTGTTTTTCCCATACCATAAAAAGTGTGCCACCTCAATTGTAAATCATGCCCCTCCAAATATAACAACCTTTTGTTTCTAAGAGTTATCCATTCTTTTACCCATGTTAAAACAGATGCTTGATAGTACAAAGCCCACTGTGGTAGCCCAAATCCTCCATTTTCCTTAGCATCTTGTAATGTTTTCATCTTAATTCTAGCTTTCTTTCCTTGCCAAACAAATTTCAGAATTAATGAATTTAAATCTTGAAAGAATTATTTCTCAAGTTTTATCGGAATTGTTTGGAATAGAAATAGAATTTTTGGCAATACATTCATTTTCACTGTAGCAATTCTTCCTAATATTGATAATTGCAGATTTTTCCATCTTTCCAAGTCCAATTTTATTTGATTCAATAATTGTGTGTAATTATCTTCTTTTATTGTTGAACATCTTGCCGATAAATGTATACCCAAATATTTAACCTTTTTCACTATCTGTAATTCTATTTTTTCTGACATTTGTTTGTTTATCTGTGAGATTCTTGACTATTACTTTACTTTTTTCTCTATTTATTTTTAGTCCTGCCATTTCTTCATACTGTTCTATCTTTCCCAGTAATTTAGGAATCATCTCCAAAGGTTCTTCTAAGATAAATACTAAATCATCAGCAAATGCTTGTAAATTATATGTTTTGCCTTTTATTCCCAGTCCTTTAATTTTTGTATCTTGTCTAATATTTCTATTTAAAACTTCCAGAGTGAAAATGAATAGCAATGGGGATAGTGGACATCCTTGCCTTGTAACTTTTCTTATCTCAAAGTTTTCAGTACAATCTCCATTCATGATCACTTTCGCTGTCTGTTATATATTGTTTTTACCATATTTATAAAGTTCTGTCCAAAGTCCATTATTTGTAATTGCTGAGTCATAAATTGCCAGGAAACGTTATTTGGGCGTCCAGGAATATTAGTGCCAATTGTTTCCCTGGATGTAATTCATAGTATTTTAATACGTCCATTATCACTCTTAAGTTATTTTTAATTTGTCTCTTTGGTAAAAAGCCATTTTGGTCTGGCTGTATAAATTCAACTAAGTATTTTTTCAGTCTCTCTGCCATTATTGAAGTGAAAATTTTATAATCCACATTAAGCAGTGAAATCTGTCTGTAGTTTTTAATCTGTGTCAAATCTGAATCTTCTTTTGGTATTAAAGTAATGTTTGCTTCTATCCATGTGGCTGGGAGTTTAGCCTCCAACAAAAGTCCATTACAAACATCTTTCAGCGGTTCACTTAGTATATCTTGTAAGGTTTTATATAACTCCGCCGGTAATCCATCTGGACCCGGTGTTTTTCCATTTTTTTGCCTTCTTATGGCCTCTGATATTTCCATCATTGTAATTCTTTCCTCTAACAATTTTAAATGTCTCTGGAATTTTTGGAAGGTTATTTTCTTCTAAATATTGAACAGTTCTCTCTCTTGAAGTTTCCTCTGTGTCATACAGTTTCTTGTAGTATTCCTTAATTATTTTTTTTATTTCTTCATTTTTAAATTGTAGACAGCCTTATCCATCTACTAGATTGTATATCATTTTCTTCTCTTTCTGTTTTTTAGGTTTATAGGCTAGCCATCTTCCTGGTTTATTTGCATTTTCAAAAAAAATCTGTTTTGCTCTTTTTATCTGCTCTGCCACTTTTTCTGACTCCAACAGATTTCCATTTCTTTTTTCAAAGTCTTTTTCTGTGGATTTTTTTGTAGTTCTGATTCTAATTTTCCGAATTTTTCTTTTCATAGTACGTATTGCTGTCTTCTCTGTTTGTTTTTCTTTGCCATATATGTTATAGCTATGCCTCTAAAGCAGGGCTTTTCAATCTTTTCACCCATTGTGCCACTTTTAGGATATGGCAACATCCGAGTACCACCAGTCGCCTAGCAAGGTGTCAAAAACTTGCTGACCAAAAAAAAAAAAGAAAAAAAGTGATGAAGTACAGGTAGTCCTTGACTTACAACAGTTCGCTTAGTGACTGTTTGAAATTACAATGGCACTGAAAAAAGTGCCCCCCAAGCCACAGCCGAGCAAGACACCTGCCTGCCTGCCTGGTGGCGCTCTTCCTCCTGTCCGAGGTTTTCATTGTTGTGAGCATTTCTGTTGAGGATTGGCAGCGGGGGTGGGGTGGGGGGTGTTTGGTTTTTATTCCCCCCCCCCCTCTGCTGGGTGGTTGCAGCAGGTTTTGGTCACTTCACATGACCCTGGGACACTGTGACCATCATAAATATGAATCAGTTGCCAAGCATCTGAATGCTGCAACATTCCAGCTGATCGGCGCTTCTTCTGGGCTCAGAAGCGCCAGGATCAGTGCCAAGCTCAAGCTGGAGCCTGGCGCTGATCCTGGCACTTCCACTGAGCCCTGACAGCCCTGCAGCTCCAGCCATCTTTCGCTCAGGCTTCTGCGGTGCTGCCACTGGTTCAGCTCATTCCCCTCCCCCGCTACCACTTTTCTAGGATGGTCGTGTACCACCTGCCAGGTGCCAATGTACCACAGGTGGTGCCTGTACCACTGGTTGAAAACCCCTGATCTAAAGTATGCTTTAGCTGTATCCCATACATTTTGTAATGTTGTATCTTCTTTTTTATTTTCTATAAAAAAGAACTCCATTTCTTTTTTCGCTAATTCTATGAATTCTCTTTTTTTAGTATAGACTGATTTAAAGTCCATCTTGGTCTTTTTTGTATTCCTCTCCATGTCACTTTTAAAGGGTTATGGTTTGCCCATGTACCTATTTCTGTCTCAATTTCCTTTATATTCATCCTTAATTCAGACATTATTCAAATCATATTAATTCTTTACCAGGATTTTTGACTGTTTAAAAAGTGTATTGTAGTTTTTCTGGATTATTTTCCGTCCAAACATCTTGTATTCCAATTTCGTCTGTCATATCAAAAAATGTCTTATGTAATCTTCTTCCAGTTTTTCCTGTTTTGCTGCTTTTATAGTCAATGGTCCCATCTACTATCACGTTAAAGTCTCCTACTAAGCAAATATTTTGGTACTCCATTTCTATTATTTTTCTATGTAGGCTATGATAGAATTCTTCTTGGTTATTTTTGGTGCATAAATTGCTACTAACAATATTTGTTTTTGGTGTAGATATATTTCTACCATCACAATTCTTCCTTCTTCATCTGAGTAAACCATTTTAGAATCTATTGTCTCTTTAATATATACAGCAACATCTCTTTTTTTCTGACGCGCTGATGCATAATAAAGTTTCCCAATTTGGGGGTATTCCAGTAATTTATGGTGTTGTTTTTTATGTGTGTCTCTTGCAAACAAATTATATCTATATTCAATTCTGTAGTTTCCTAAAAAATATTTATTTTTTATGGGGAGTTTAGCCTATTTACATTCACTGAGAAAATTCCATTTTCTTTTTCCATTTCCATTATTTATATTTAGGTCTAGTCGATTACTCTGTTCTCTGGCAGTTCCTTCACCTTCACCCTCTTGTTCACCTTTCTCTTTCTGTTCTCCTATTTGTGTAGTTATTTCTTGGATTGTCTCCATTTGTTTCTGTTCCTTGCTCTCCTCTTGTCGTTGTTGCACTCCTACATATAGAATTGCTCGATTTCTTGTTTCGAAATCTTCTGCTTTCCAGATTGAATCCAGTCAATACCTTGTGTTATTCCAATTTATTAAGATGCCTTCTGGCATTAACCATCTAAAGTTTACGCCTTTTGCAATCAGCTTTGTAGTTAAAAAGATGTAGTGTCTTTGAGTGTCTCTTAGGTATCTGTTTTAAGATCACAATTTCTTTATTTTTGTATTGTAGTCGCTCATCTCTCACTTTTCTCAGTACTTCATCTCTTGTTTTCTTTATGAATCTTACATGTACTTCTCTTGGTAGTTTATTTTTCCTTGCATACCTTGAGTTCATTCAAAATATTTCGTCTATATCCATTTCATCTCTGCTCTGTCTGCTTTCAAAGCTTCTGCCAGAAGTTCAATGATCACAACTGCTATGTTTTCTTTTCTGTTTTCAGGGATATTTTGAAATCTCAAATAATGTTCCGCCTTCTCCATTTCTAAAATCGTGACTCTCCCATCTAAATTTTGATTTGCTTGTTCTATTTTTTCATTTTCTTGTAATAACATTTCTATTTTTTTATCGATATCATCTGATTTATTTTCCATTTTCTGAATGTTCATTTTTGACAATCATTTGATGTTGAACTTCAAATTGTGCCTTTATATCCAAGATTTCTTCACTTAATTTCTCAAAATTACTTTGTGTCTCTTCATGGTTTCTTTGCATTGTCTCTTGAATCAATTTTAATGAAGCCTGCATTTCATTTTTGGCAGTGCTTATTTTCTCATGCTGCAACATTGTTTCAATAGATCCCTGGGTTGTTGGGCTAGATTGTCCAACAGAGGGTGCAGAAGAGGTCTTCTTCATAAGTCTAGTAATGTTTGATGTACTCATTTTTCAGCCAACAGTCTTAAAGTAAAATCCAGAGTGTAAAAAAGAGCCAGTTGCTTTAGGCCAAATCCACCTCCTCCAGTCGGGTCTCCGATGTAAAGCGTTCACTTTCTCCAAATAGTTCATGTTTAGTTGTAGCCAAAGTCAACAGATATGGCTATAAGAAGTTATCTCACACCAAGGCACTTTGTTTACAGCAGGTGTTGTTCAAGGTCAAATATTTCCAAAGATATTTTTTTAGTATTTATTAGTACTGTCATTTCTTCTTTCGCCACTAGATGTCATCATACAGTCATTTATCAATGTCTGGTTTTAGAAAGTTCTCACAAAAGTTTCCCCTTTTGTAGTTGCTCACCACTTTTAGATCTAATCCTTCTGGAGTCTTTGCTTTTTAGCTCTTCCCCAACAGGGGCTCAACGTCTTATAATCCAAGAAGAAAAGGAAAAAGCACTGGCTCTCCCATCTTCAGCATGCTGTTGACAATCAGATGTTTAGTGGAGTGCCCTGGCTCCTCGCTTTCCTTCTGGCTGGTGACAACTTGGGCTGCCTCGGTTCACCCAGCAGCCTTTTCTCCATCCTTTCAGAGGATTTCTTCAGTCCGCTCCAATCGACCGCCGCCTGATCCAAGCTTCTGGAGTGTCCCTCCTTCTTTGTTGCCTAGCCAGGGCAACTTTCTGACACTTTAAGGGTCACTGGGCAAAGCGAAATTGGACTGGGAAGCCGGAGCCACAGCTTCTTCCATCTGTCTCATCGGCCACCAAAACCAGAAGTCTCTCTAATGGGAGGAACTTTAGTCACACAACTGACAGAGCCTATAAGCTTAGAAATAGGTGAACATTGGGAGTTCATTTGATTCATGGTGGCTCCAAAGATGACTGAGGCTGTGATTTTAGGCCTAGCCTGGTTAGACAAATGGAAACCTTTTATTTGGTGGGAAAAAGGAATGAGGACTGTGAGATTACCCATAGGGCCCAAACCCCCTCTTGATTCAGCCGACATTACTGGAGGGTCTAGGCCATCCACCGAGTTAGCAAAGATAACCACCATGCCCCAGCCAGGCAAACCACTCATCTCCAGCGAATCCCGGGATCTAGCAGAGGTGTTTAGCGATAAACAGAGCAACATCATGCCACCCCATCAGCCCAATGACTGTGCCATAGAACTATTACTGGGAGCTAAACTCCCAAAGCTGAGAATGTACACCATGACCCCCACCCCTCGAAATGGATGAGCTGCAGCAATATGTGAACAAAAACTTAGCAAGAGGATTCATTGAGCCAGCCAAATCCCAAGTGGAGGCTCCGGTGTTATTTAAAGAGAAAAAAGATGGGTCGCTTCAACTCTGCATAGACTATAAAAGATTAAATGCTGTGAGCATAGAGAACAAGTATCCCCTCCCCCTCCTGAAGGACCTACTAACCCAGGGGTGTCAAACTGCCGGCCTGCAGGCCAGACGTGTCATCTGGAAGCCATGCCCACCCCATTGCCGGCAATGCCAAAACCGTCCTGATACGTTGTGCGATGTCACGTGACATCGCGAGTTTGACATGTCTATACTAACCCATCTAGCAAAGGGGAGCATCTTCACTAAACTGGACCTAAGGGAGGCATACTACCGAGTAAGAATAAGAAAATGAGATGAATGGAAGACTGTTTTCAACTGTCCCATGGGGAGCTATCAATTCAAAGTTATGCCATTTGGACTACAGGGGCTCTAGCTGTCTTCATGCAGCTGATCAACCAGGTGCTACACAATCATTTATACAAGGGAGTTTTGGTTTATCTTGATGACATCCTGATATGCAGCATGAAAATGGCTGACCATGTGAAGCTAGTGCGAGAAGTGTTGAAGAAATTGTTGAATGCCAAGCTATATGTTAAACTGTTAAAGTGTGAGTTCCATCAGTCCTGACTGGATTATCTAGGCTATTGAATTTCCAGCTAGAGTGTTGAAATGGACCCTGGCAAAGTGAAAACCCTAATCAAATGGCAACCCCCAAAGACTCACAAACAGCTTCAAATCTTTCTGGAGTTTGCCAACTTTTACTGATAATTCATCCCCTCATTTGCCAAAATTGCTTTACTCCTCACAGATTTGTTAAAAACTGGCAAAGATGGGGGAAAGCCATGACCGGGCCAGCTGCTGACATGGGCTATGAACTGTCAAACTGCTTTCGAGAATCTGAAAACACTATTTGCAGTCGAGCTGGTCTTAAAGCACCCCTGACCAGGAAAGCCCTTTGTGATTCAAGCCAATGCCAGTGATGTGGCCATCGGAGCTGTACTATTGCAAAATAACCATAAGGGGGTCCTGCAGCCCTGTGCCTACACCTCGAAAAAGTTCACCGACTGTGAGAGAATGTGGGCAGTGTGGGAGAAGGAAGCCTTTGCAATTCAATGGGCTCTATTAAACTGGCAGCACTACCTAGAGGGGAGTAAGGTGCCTTTTGAAATATGGACTGATCACAAAAACTTAGAGGCACTGAAAACTCCTTGCAAGCTGTCCCTGAAGCAAGTACAGTGGGTGCAGTATTTTAACCGATTTAAAGAAATACATACCAGGGGGAAAAAAAACTTTTTAGCTGACGCTCTATCCAGATTGCCTCAGTACAAAAGCCAGTGTAAAGAAGTCAATGAAGCAATCATATCTACACCACAAGCTGCATCTCAGCTAACACCAAGAGGAGTCCCACACCCCAATCACCCTGGGACGAGAAAATTAAAACAGGAACTCCTCAATGATTGATAGTTCAAAGACAATCAAACCTCCTTGGCATGCAGGGATGGATTGGCTTACAAAGGGGGGAAGCTGTATTTGCCTGAAATCCTCCGCCTCAATGGTCTCAAGCATGGTCACGATGTGAAACAAGCTGCGCACTTTGGCTATTTGAAAACACTGCATCTGATTCATCGGCAGTTTTGGTGCCCAGGTTTGAAACAGGACAAAAGCTGTGCTGTATGTGCCACCATGAAGAGAATTCTGGGGAATCCCCCTGTACTACTGCAATGGCTGCGGATCCTTCCCAGCCATGGGAAGAAATATCTATGGATTTTATAGTTGAGTTACCTGAAAGTAGAGGAAATATGGTGATTTGGATTGTAATTGATCTTTTTTCGGAGCAGGCTCATTTCATTGCCTGCAAAGGATTCCCATCAGCCCAGAGACTGACTAAAATGTTTCTTAAGCACATTTACAGACTGCACAGCATGCCAAAATGGATAATCTCAGACAGAGCGGTGCAATTTACGGCCAAGTTTTGGAGGGGTTTCTTCAAGTTAATTGGCTCATCACAAGGACTGTCGTCAGCTTTTCACCCATCTACGAATGGGGGACTGAAAAAGCAAACTCAATGGTGGAGCAATACCTTAGATGCTATGTGGATTATCAACAAATGAACTGGACTGACCTCCTCCCTTTTGCAGAGGTGGCTTACAATAACTCTGTTCACAGCAGCACCAGTTTTATGACTTTTAAAATTGCCACAGGAAAAGAATTCAAACCTATACGCGAATATCCTCAGGGACCCCCTGCTTCCCAAATGCTTGATCAGTGGGTGAAGGGGTGGGAGGAGGTTTGGGACAAAATGAAAAACGCTTTGGCTTCTGAGACATATAAAAAACAAGTGGATAAAAAGAGGGCTCCCCAAAGGTCATTTCAGGTTGGGGAAAAAGTTTACTTATCCACAAAATATTTACAAGTCAAGTTGCCTAGTAAGAAGTTGGGTCCAAAGTATCTAGGACCCTTCCCCATCGTAAGAATCATAAACCCAGTTACGGTGGAGTTAAAGCTTCCCAGTTTCTTAGGGAAAGTCCACCCTGTGTTCCACTGTAGCCTACTGAAACCCTTTCGGAGTTCTACCTTACAACCTCTCCCTAAAAAGACACCAGGCCCTTTGGTGATAGATGGACAGACCCATTATGAAGTGAAGCTTATTCTTGATTCTAGACTTTTCAAAGGAAAGTTACAGTACTTAGTGCAGTGGAAAGGGTATCCACTATCTGAAGCCACTTGGGTAAAATCTAGTGATGTAATAGCTGACAGGCTCATTAGTAAATTCTGTGAAAAGCACCCTAGTAAACTGAAAGGCAACACCTAACCTATGATTTTGTTTGAATTGCAGGATTTATCCATTTTGTAAAGTGGGGGCGGCGGATGTCAACACTGTAAACATTGTATGTTTCCCTCTCTGACAACTGATGAAAATCGCAGCCATTTTCTCTTTGCTTTTAACATGCCTTTTCTTCTATTTAGAAATCAGGTGCAGAAGGGGGGTTGGGATGAATGCTTGAGTTTAGCTACTCATAATAAAAAACGCTGCTTTGTGGGAACCCAAGGACAAATTGATAACGTTTTGGCAAGCTGACGAGTTGGGGAGAAAGCCCGTGTTACAAGCTAATTGGAGAAAGTGATTTATGACTACTTATTAGAGGTGTGAATTGCAATTTGTTACTTTGTATCTGGGGGAAGGGAAACTAGTTTTGGGTTCACCTATGTAGTGCCGATACGTTGTTTCCTGAATAAAATGTTCTTTAAGGAAGAATTCTTGCCTTGAAGTTCTTTTGATGGGTTTTATCTATTGCAGGCATGTCAAACTTGTGATGTCACATGACGTTGTGTGACATCATGGCTTTTTCCCCATTACCAGCAACGGGGTGGGCGCAGTTTCGGCGTGACGCATCCAGCCTGTGGGCCGGCAATTTGACATGCCTGATCTATCAGAACAATGACATTCGGATTACACTTCCCATTATACCTACCCAACATGAATAATGGTGAGGACGTCTGGGAAGTATAGTCCTAATCACATCTGAAAAACATCAGATTGCCTATCATTACAATAGCCAGTACCTCCAAAACTAAACTGGACCATTTTCCACACAAATGAGGCTTAACTTCAGGGCAGAAGCAGCCTATCCCTGGCCTAAAATAGTCAGGATTACCATTTTAAAGCATCAGGGGAAAACAATGTCAGACTCAAATGAAGCTGTAAGAAAGCAGTGATATCCAGGAATACTGAAAAGTGGTGAGGTTATGCATATTGACAGCAACAACTCTGTTTAGGGCTCTATGAGGACAAAATTGGCATGGTCAAGCTGGTAAATACCTTGAACAACGTTGAGGAGCTGAGTAGGCAAAAATGGTCTCAGCATAAAACAGTTCTGACTTTCCAGATTTTCCAAAAATTAAATTTCCTATTCTAGTCTGCATAGTATTGGGAGGGGGGGGAAGCCAACTCAAAAACCCAATTATTCACCTTTCTATAAGGAAAGATTCTATAAGGAGCAAATATATGTAACTGCCTGAAAAGAGTTCAGGTCAAAGAATGATGATTTTGCAATTATTTTGCAGACTATAGTAATCCTCAACTTACAACCAGTAACATAGCAGCCATTTAAAGTTACAAGGGACCACCCAAGCAATACTAATACTGTAATCTAGTTCCAAAGTTCTGACAGCCACTCCCTCTATGTGGTCATGTGACTGCATTTCAAGTGTTAGGGACTGACCCACATTTATGGTGGTTTTCAGCATCCTGCAG
Source organism: Vipera berus (assembly GCF_964194415.1). NCBI lineage: Eukaryota > Metazoa > Chordata > Lepidosauria > Squamata > Viperidae > Vipera > Vipera berus. The sequence goes on along the minus strand of NC_138205.1, from coordinate 29,850,665 downwards.
TCATATGATCACAAATTAAGACTTTTTGTGAAAACTGTAAATTATTCCCACTTTTCAGCAAAAACAGATCATAGCAAATAATGGAGTCACTTAACGTTGTTCATAAAAATGGGTCCAGACCAAGTGGTGATCCACTTTACAACCATCTAACTTACAACTATAATGAGAAGGTTGCATTGTGGTCAAAGACTACCTACTGTGTATCAAGTTCTATTAAGCAATATAAGCAAACATTCTTATAATTCTTATAATTCCAAAGTGAGTGCCAAGTGCTGGATTTTGGGATAATCTTCAGATTTACAATAAAGAGGAACTACATGACAAAGAAATATGACATCTCTCCTGTTAGAACTAGACTTGTCCTTTTTAAATTATTTCATTTTATTTTTTCCATAGGGGTGCCTCCATCTTACTGGATGTTTTTCTTTCCCTTTTAAATTTTATTTTCCTCAAGAGCGTTTGCAAAATTTGGGGTATTTTCTGAGCTTACCAAAGCTCAGCTGCTGCTGCTTCGTGGAGATGCTATTCTGTCTATATACTATATATAATGATCCACACTTATCCCCAGTAGTATTAAGAAAGGAATTTTTATTAAGCCTTTCTAAACCAAATGTCTACAGTACCACCAATCTTGTACCCTGAGATCCTTTTTAACATTTATATACATGTTTACCTTCAGCCATTAGGTTATACTATCCTCCAGTTTTGTCCATTAAATGTATGCTCTTCTTCTCACTGTTTTCTTTCCTATTCCTATTCAGCTTCTCCCTTTTAATCCAAATGACATTGAAAGGGCCATAGTTGACACTTGCATAAAGTTTTTCTGTTCACAACTATTTGATACAAACAAAAGGTCAAAATCTCTAGTATCTCAGTATAGTATTATGTATGATTAGCATATTGTGTTTGTTGAAGTATTTTTCTTTGATAGCTTCAAGAATTCTTCAAACATGGCAAGATTAAGCAATAATCTATTGCTGCAGTATATAGTCAGATTAATACTGGGCATAAATTCATATGTCATTTCTTTGAAGTTTGGTAATGTTGGTTTTAGCCCGCAGCAGGCTCTTAATACTAAAAATATCCATACCTAAACCAGAGTGGGCAGCCTGCAACATCCAAATTATATGTTTTTCTACATCATCTGACAATGATTAGTGAAAATTGATAGTTCTGACAGAATATGCGCAGCTCTCAGCCTCCCTCACCCCAAAATGTTAAATATAGCACCTGTATGGAGGAAGGTTTTTTTTTACCTTTGAAGGAAGCATCTGGTTGATCTTCTCTAGTTTCAGAAGCTAAGTAGGGTTGAGTCTGGATAGTACTTTGATGGGAAACTTCAAGAAATCCCAGGGTAGTGTCTATACCAGTGTTTCTCAACCTCAGTGACGTTCAGATGTGTGGACTTCAACTCCCAGAATTCCCCAGTTGAAGTCCATACATCTGAAAGTTACTGAAGTTGAGAAATATGGGTTAGACTGAAAAGTTGAAAGCAGTTCAGAAAGTGGCCATGGCAAATTGCTTCTGTATCATTTCTAAGAAAATTTCATGAATGTGTTCATGAAGACTTGACCTCTGATTAGGACTCTGCAGTGTTATTTTCAGCCTCCAGGTGGCATTAAAGGTCATAGAGCAATCCAAACAGTGGCTTAAGTGGAGAGCCTGTTCTATGGGCACTTCAAATGTCTTAATAAACAAAAATATTAGAAAGGCTGAACTGGGGTGTTAGGATGGACTGGATGCAATCCAAGTTTTGCGTTCTTGAGTACTGGCTTCCTCTGCTTCCCCACGCAGCCACCCCCAACTCCCAAAAGTAAATATTCATAACAATGGAAAGTAAGTTAAGAACTTTGTTTTTAATCCCTCCAATGCACACACGCACGCGCACGCACGCACACGCATGCGTGCGCACACACACACACACACACACACACCTAGAAATGATTTTCCCACAAAATAAATGCACACAAATAAGTTAATAACATGGCATGATTGGATCACAGACAGACTCTTAACTGGAGGTGAGGCAATAAATAAGAAGAGAGGGGCAAACTGGGGGGAAAAAAGGAAATCCCGGAAGTAAACATTTTCCACCTCAGAGACTGCTTTTCAAAACTATTCCAAAGGCCTTTGGTGGTGAATCATGTTTTTTCAAGACATAGTTTGGTAAAGGTAGACAAACCTCCCACAACTACTTTAATTTTCTTTCCAATGCATTCTCTAAAGTTCTAGCTGTGTGCACAGAATGGAGGTGAGGCCCAGCAGGTGTGGCTGCTGGCCACACATGTACAGACAATGCACTCTCAAACATGCCCTAAAACAACTTTTTAAATCATGTGCAGGGAATCCTTGGCAGATGTGTGGAAATGGGAAATGTTCCCCGAGGGTAGGCATTTTGAAAAACCCTGAACTAGTAGAGTGCACAGGAGGAAAAACATTGGGGGGGGGGGAAGTAGTGAGGACTGTAGAAAAGAGGGACCTTGATACTCATGCCTAGATCACAAGCAGTGATTACTGAGATTCTCTTGACTGCAAGACCCGCTAATCTGTTCTGCACTACCCACTAATCTCTTCTGCAGCCCTCCAGCCATAAGCAATACCTAACTTTTTTCCCAAATAGGACTTTAAAGTTCCTCTTCCAGCCCATTTAACAAGAAAAAACATGCTTCCACTTAGGCAGCAAATGCCCAGAGCTTATGGCCATAATGATGTACTTCCCCCCTAGTTTTGCTACAGCACAAATGGAATCAGCAGTGTAGCCCAGAAGCTGTCAGTAGAGACCACCCCCTTCTTTTTTTCAACACACACCTGTACATGTAAACACACACACACACACACACACACACACACACACACACACACACACACAGGCCAATGAAAGCTGAGTTAACTTTAGGAATCATTCCAATCCATGACTGAACATACTAGAGAACTGGCCATGCTTTGATTGACCAAAATGAGATCATGAACTATGCTCCTTTCTTTTCTACGTCCGGCCAGTGCGTGTGAGTAGGGTGCAGACACAGGAGGTGTCAATCCGGATCCAGCGCCAGCCAACAATCTTGTCAGAATCCATAGTCAGAGCCCTCACGTAAGACTGTTTAGCCTTGCACTCAGAGATCCAATGGCGTCGATCAACACCCCGGCAGCCACCCACAGTTCCGCCAGCGGGATTACACTTGGTCTCAAAGAAATACTGCCTAAGGGGGCCTGTAAGCGTCTGGACCTCAGACAATACTGTCACCGTTTTGCCACGGATGTCGACAGCTGTCCGTTTGTCTGTCACCCAAACGTTAACACTGTCACATACAGACATTTCTCCCCGGCGTAGGGACCCTTCCAATGACCGTTTGGACTTGAATGTTCTATTAGCAGCTTGTCCGGGTTGGGTACTGGAGTCCTCCATGAGGAAAAGCAAGGGGGGCTCTTCAGGAGCTTGGTTAGATAGAGTGACACGTGGAGAGAAGAGGTCCCAATCCCTCAGGGGAGTCTCAGCCCAGAGAGTATCAGTGGTGTTAAGGAGGATATAGCTATTGGGAAGGGGGGCAGCCTGGATGACACAGAGCAATGGGGTGACCATGGCATGGAACAGAATAAGCATCACTCTGCACAGCGGGGACCTGTGCAGAAAAAAGAAAGCAACAATAAATTGACATTGATCATCAACTCTCAGCTCTCATCCCCTTTCTTCTCCTTTTCTAGCTGGGCCAATTCCATTCTCAACTCTATTGAGAAAACCCTCATCTAAAAGGATCTCAAATGGTACAATTGCAGCAGCCATCTTAATTCTTCCCAGAATACAGTGTCTCAGATATTCCATCAAAGCGTCTCATTGCAGGCAAAAGTAAGCTGTAAGTAGTTCATGCAGAGTCCTACCAGCTGGCACATTTGTTTTTCTTATGTAAAATCTCTGAGAACAATGGAACTTTCAGTGTATCATGTTTTCCAGCAAATGCCTCTTGGTGTCCAGACTGGACTCAGTTTATAAAAGAATCTGATGCTATCAGCAAAGGAATCGTGAGATTAGCAGACCGTCAGCTAATATTGAACTAAACACAGCTCAGTATCCCCACTTCATAATTGTCAGTAACCAAGTACAAACTGCTAGAAGTATTAAATTCCAAGATAAAACTGACTAAAGAAATAACTTTCCAGTCTCCCTTGTATAAATCTAAATCTAGGCCAGATTTCAGTAAATTGTGTTTCTTACCATTCCCATAAAAAACCCATCAGTAGTTTTTCATCCCTCACCCAATTCTTTTTTCATTAGCATAATTATAATAAACACTAGGTCACTGCATACCTCAGAAATGATTCAGAAATCTTCAGACCTCACATGAGTATAGTTCTCTTTGCTCTTCATTAAAGAAGCTTTAAGAGTTCAAGATGTACCCTTGGAACAACTTGGTTCATTAAAGGAACACCTTTTTTTAGGTTCAGAAGGTTAAAAAAACCTCATGCGTGAGAGGCATTGTGTTCATGTGGGATCTGAAGTCCTTCTGAGTGATGAAAATTCCAATAAGCACTATATATGCTTCCCTCCCGAAAGAAAAGGAATCCAGGTTGATTCAGGAAAGCTTCAATAAAAGCACACAGACAAAAGTGGGTAGGAGGATTACCTGTGGTTCAAGCCTTCCTTCGGCCACAGTCAAGCAAATCCTGGGCTTTATTCATGACCCCCCAGAGTGGGGTCTTGCTTGGATGTTTGGTGATGCAAGCCAGCCTGTGTTGTGAAGACTGTCTTTTTGTTGCCGTGTCTCTCACAGGCACTTGTGACTCTTTGCTGTTCATGTGTCTGAAAGACGGGACTTCTCAGGTCCCATCAAATCTCATGCTGCATCCTTGCTTCTGCTGAGATAGCAAAGAGAATGGTCCTCACCCAGAGGTAAAAAAATTGCCTCACTGTTGATAAGGGATGGCAAGAGGAAGATGTGAAAGAATATGGACTTGGCTGAGAATTTGATGTCACTCATAGGATCTGGCAAAAGAGGGAAACAACACCCTCTCAGTGAAGAGAATATTAAACTACCATTCTGCCTGTAATCATTTGCCATCTAGATATGCTGAATTATAATTCCTATTTCCCTCAACCAAATAAATTGATGGAGGGGTGTGTGTGTGTGTGTGTGTGTGTGTGTGTGTGTGTGTGTGTAGAAGAGAGATATATGCATCAACAGCTGGAGTACATCAACTTGTAGAGATTTTTAATATTCTACAAAATGTAGCAGGCTTAGAAAATCTATATACTTATAAAATCTAGCAGACAGAAATCTCAATAGGTTGGTCAGATGGAGGTTGGTCCTATATCTTGAATACATATGAAAATTAATGTAAATTAAATTCTTTTACATTGAATGCTACTGGTATGCAAACTCCTAACTGGAACATGCTATTTTAAAATTGCTCATACAAAACTATGTCCCAGACTTAAATGACCACAATTTTGATCCAGGTTTAAACCTGGCTATATTTGTTCCCACTGAAACCCTGAATTAATGTTATGTTTTCAACTGTCATCTTTTATAAAACCACTGTCTTCCAGCCCAAAGCATGAAAGTTACAATTGCTGCATCTGGAAAAGCCAAAGGACACAGAAATATAGGCTTTTCAGAAAGAATACATTCCAGAATCACATATGAGACAATGGGACAAGACAAATGGAAATGCTCAAAAGGTGCTGAAAAATATGCTGGAAATATTTAAAGAAACTATCTTTTACAAGTTGAATTCCTGGCACTGACTGGATTCCTGGCACAACTGCTATATAAAAAAATATATTCCCCACTGAGTCTCGTGTGTGTATGTGCCTTTGAGTAAGTGTTGACTCCTGCTAACTGCCTGGACAAGTCCTTGCACTTTTCTTGTCAAGTTTTTTGGGGAGTAGTTTGCCATTGCTTCCTTCCTAGGAGTGAGAGAAAGTAACTAGCTCAAAGGCACCCAGCTACCTTTGTATCTAAGACAGAACTACCTAGAACTCACGCTCTCCCAGTTTCTAGTCTAATGTCTTAACCATTACATCAAACTGGCGCTCAGAGACTCCATAGCACTACCCAATTACTTTTTATAACAGTCTAACTAAACTTCCAGCCTCCAAGTATGTTAGATTACGATTCCTATGCTGTTTTCTGCCCCCCCGACACCTCTCTCCCCCCTCCTTCCCCACTAAAAGTGGTTTTCAGTATGCTAGCAAGGATGCTGGATATTACACTAGAACTTTAAAAGTTCTCCCCTCCTCCAGTATGGAAAAAAAACATTCAGGGGATTTAATCTTAACCCCCCCCCAATTGGTACCATTTAACTCTCAATATAGAAGGGACGTGGTGGCTCAGTGGGTTAGGACGCTGAGCTTGTCGATCAGAAGGTCGGCAGTTTGGCGGGTCGAATCCCGAGTGCCACGTAACAGAGTGAGCGCCTGTTACTCATCCCAGCTCCTGCCAACCTAGCAGTTCGAAAGCACGTAAAAATGCAAGTAGAAAAATAGGGACGACTACGATGGGAAGGTAACAGCGTTCCATGCACCTTTGGCGTCTAGTCATGCCGGCCACATGACCACGGAGACGTTCTCGGACAAGTGCTGGCTCTTCGGCTTTGAAACGGAGATGAGCACCAGCCCCTAGAGTCGGAAACGACTAGCACGCATGTGCGGGGGAACCTTTACCTTTTTAACTCTCAATATACCTAGTCAACAGGACATTAAAGATGAACACAACTGGGAGAGCACTAGTGAGAGAAAGGATGCTGCAGAGAGAATAGATTCTTTGAAAAAGCTTTCTTGTGCCACAGATTAAGAATATTCTTCTGTTGAAGTCACAAGTCAAGAAGCTGAACAAGACATGAAGTTAGAGACTATTCCCAAAAGCATACACTCCTGTGGCACCTGCCTTGGCCACTGGAAAAGGGATTAATTAAGCACCTTTTTTGCCCACTGCTCTACCCCAAACCAAGGGCAGCTGATGAAGCCTACAAATTCTCCAGCTGCTGACAGGAGCCAGGGGAATGGGATCCAGATGTACTAACATCTGGAGAGAACTACCACAGGGGGGGTTGGGTTTGGAGGGTAGCTAATCCCTCCTGCCTTTGAAACTGACACTGGGTCTATTTCCCCTCCCTTTCTTTTCCCCTCCCCCCTAGCCTGGGCTAAACTAAACCCATGCAATATGCATCATCACTAATGCTGAAGGGGGGAGACATAGGAGGGGGGGAATGAGTATGTGGGGCCAGAAAAACAAGTTCCCTTATTCCATCTGAATGGCAGGGAGAGAAAAGGAGAACAGAATAAAGAGAATGTAATATAAGAAAAAAGAGTTTGTTCTTAGAACATATGCAAGTACATGTCTATTTCTGCTTAATTTGCTAAATCTGGTCTCCCAGAAAGAGTACGAGCTAATGTGAAGAATGAACCAAAAGGCGGGTAATGAGCAGCCCATATTCCTACTTTGCCTAATGAAGGACAGAATAAAATAAAAATAAAAAGAAGTCACTCTGTTGAACAATGAAGCTCTAATAGGTAAGGCAGAGAGAGAGAGAGAGAGAAAAGAACAAAATTTCTTCTTTTGCTTTCCTTGGTATTAGCAAAGGCAGTTTGGGAAAGACCACAGAATATGTTGTTTTCTGACTTACAAAAGGGTGAGAGTTGGACTCTTGGGTTCTGTGAAAGAAGAGTGGTGCCTAGTGGCTAAGCAAACAATGTTATGCCTCAACCTTAGGCTATTTGCATAAGCATTTTACCCACAATGCCCAACGCTCATGACCTTGCTCCCTCCTATGGGAAAGAGAGGGGGCTGTGATGTGTGAAGCTGCAGGCACTTAAGGCAAGGGGAACCAGCCCCTGCTTCAAGGAGGTATGTGTAGCTTAGTGTAGGGCAGGCTCCAACATGCTCTTCTGCGGCAATACCACTCAACAAGCAGGGAGCCTTAGCTATGTCAAAGATGTCCACAGTTCTGGCTTGAAGCTCTATACAGAAAGCTCCTGGTATTCCATTCATTCGTTCTTTCCTTTTTTTTCTGTCTGGTAATATGACAGGGAGGAATCTTAGCCCTTTTAGATATTTTGGCAAGAATTGCATCTTAGCATGTATGAGTTTCTTTCTTTCATTTTTTTTGGCAGGGTGTGTGTGTAAGTGTGTGTGTGTCCTTCCTAGTTTTCCCCATTCAATTCTAAGGAGCAAAGCTGCCAAACAGTCGGCTTTGGCAGCAAAATCAGCCATTTGTGTGTGTGAGGGAAAAAAATTGCCTGCTGCTCAGCATACCATCTTCTGGAAGTCCTCTTTACTCTATATGAGCTTCTGCCTGAAGAAAGCCTAGAACTCTGTATAATACAATCAAGATCCTACTATCAGTTTAAATGAGATGAGCATTCTGTGGTTTTCAGCTCCCTCCCCACCTCCATTTAAAAATATAGTAGGAGATTCATCACTAGCCTTCCCATGTACACATTAACATAAGTGGAGTTCACATCCTGAGCTCTCTATATGGTTTGGTTTGATTTGCTTTGGCTTAGTGTCTTGCAGTATGATTTGCAATCATGGTTTATAGTTAATGTAGTCTTTCATCCCAGTCAATAATGTTTTGTTCAGTAAATTACAACTGAGACTTGACTTGGCAAACCAGACTAACCTTTACTTAAAAAGAAGCTGAAATTTTGAACACTTTAAATTCTATGTCTGATACTTGAGACATTTGTATTTATGAAACATAGACTATCTAGGTTTTTATGCAAAGAATTATTGGCTTAAATTGGCTATTCACTTTGAACTCAGGTAATCTCTCCATAGGACCTATTTATCCTACCTAGTTTTAACCATATCTTATGGAGCCCACACAAGATATGCTTTAGAATATCAAGAAGTAGCCACAATGGTGGGATTGAAGCCCACCTTTTTTTCTTTACCTGCATCATGGTGTGCACAGAAGCAGTTACAATCACACCATTGTGGTCAACCATTTGATTTTTTCGACCATAGCCTGTTGATAGTCCTGTCCAAGTCTCCATCCTGGTTCTATCCACAAATCTCTTTTCCCTTTATATGATAGCATAGCCATTACCTGGCTTGCAGGCATAAGCCGAAAAGTCTGAGATACCAAAATGAAGTAATATCCACTTCCACTCAACTCTGTACAGGAATGCTCTGGCTTCCCCCTTTGTATTAACTCTTGAGATACCCCAGTCCAATAGTTCTGCATGCAGAGATCTTGGGGAATTCTAGAAGATTCACGGCCAGAATTTGGACTCCTTTGAAGCTGAGAATTACTTTGGGACTTAAGGAGTCACTTTAAAAAAGAGCCCAAACCTGTGAATCACAAAAATCTTTGACCAATTTGAGCCAATCTGGATACACAGGATCCAAGAACTGTACCTAAAGTTGACCCCAAGTAAGTGCAAGTGGATATCGGTGTCTTAAAGTAAAACAGATCAGCAGAAAAGGGCTTCTGGGGTGCTAAGAGCTTCATGATAGGAACACTGAATTTTTTTCACCTCAATTAAGTGGGAGAAATTAAGAAAAGAAATGGGTAGCCAATAATGGGCCTTAGATGAAAGTGATAGTGACCTCAGTTCAGTTCTAATATTGAAATAAAATCTGGATGTGCACAAAGTTACTCTATTCTTGATTTCTATTTTGTTTGTAATATTCTCTGATTCTAACAAGTAAAAATATTAAGTAGATCCAACAAGTATTTTAAGTCACACAGCTGGGCATCTAAAATTAATTAAGATTATTGAAAATTGAAACATTGGGCTTATTCAGAAGACCAGCAGGGGTAGGGAAACTAGGAATTATTTGAGATTTCATTTAAGCAGTGATTTAAATCTGGCAGCACAAATTAGGAAGAACATGAAAGACCCACATCAACACTTTAAACTTTTGTTTCAGCTATACGCAATTATTCTCATCTATCTTTTTAGCACTATTTATACATTCCAATGATGAATACATATCTCAAATGCACAAACGTACATGTACATTAAAGGAAAAGTCACCAGCTGACCTGTACTGAATATATGATAGATATCTTTTAATATCTCTTCCAGTCCTGATTAACTATACTTAATTAATATATCTGCAATTAATTATGTACAATATAAATATATTTCACTGTTACTGACTGCTATCTTCCACTACAAACTACTCTTGAATCATATTTCCCACCAGTATTGTTAGAAATTGTATTATCTCCACATAACATGAAATGAAATGACATTCTTGCCCACTCAAATTGGGAAGGTGGAGAAGTAAGAGAATGTGGGTGGATTGACCTCCCCCCACATATTTGCTTCCTAAATAACAAGCTTATTTGGGGGAAGGTCACCCAAATGAGTATTATTGGGTGTTTGTATTGTTTTTAATTGTTTTGTTTTATAGTTTAGAACTGTAAGCTGCCCAGAGTCACTTGACTGAGATGGGGGACTATAGAAGTGGAATGAATGAATGAGCACTCAGGCCCTATCTCCCTTCATCAAACTTGTAAGAATTACATAAAGTTTGGTTAGAGAGCTGTTCCTCAGTGGTCTTCTACAGATGCATCACCATATAATACTCAAAGTTTCCAGACAATATGGGAATTAGTTCTGCTAGTTAATTAGAATTGGAAAATTAAAATTCTTTCTCCACACTGGAGAAAACGGGCCTCCAACCTATTGTATACAACCTATCTTTAACCCCACTTCCAGTCTAGCAATTGTGGTGATTTAAATACAAGATTGTCTTTTTTTCTCATGCTATAGAGGTCAAAATTCTCATCCACCTTCCTCATTAGCATTATGGAAAGCATGTGCATTGCTAGTGTGGCTTAAGTCAAAGCCAAGGGAAGAGATCGTGCAGTGGGGAAGCAACCCTGTTTTCCCTAAGTATTAAATTGCTCTCCTTGCAAGGCACCCAGAGATCCTGCTTACCATCACCAGCAGGTAATCCAAAGCAGGCAGGGATATTTCCGCTTTTCTCTCTCCAGCTGGTTTCTATCTAGTCCTGCTCATAGGCAATTGTGGGAATGTGAAATACGGCGTATTGATTATGGCTATATCCTTTCCCTTTCTGCTTGCCATCCATTTACCTGGAGGTACGAGGACTAGGGGGGGGGCGTTTCTGAGAGAGGAAGGCAGGGCAGCCTCCCTGCAGAGGAAAGAATATTGGGGAGAAGGAAAATAGCACCTAATCACTTGTTAGTGTACTTCACAGGGAAGTCACTACTAGATGGGGTTGCAGGCCTCCTGGTGTCCCAGAGAGAAAAGTGGATTTCTGGCTGGAGAGCACTCATCTCCCTCAACTTGATGCCCTCTGGAGGAATTGCCCGGATCTTTCAATCAGTTTTCCGGCTAGGAATCCCACCCAGGTGGAGGGCACCTAGTCGAGAGAGACGGGTTTCCAGAGTCCCTCTCCGCCGCGACTCGCCTCCTACCTTTAAAGTGCCCCAGACGCCTTCTTCGGGCTTCCAAACACTAAGAGGAGCTCGGCGCCGTCGGGATCCCATCCCCTGCTTTGCGATTCAGGCGAACAGACTAAAAGCTGCTGGAGTTTGAGGCAGGGGGGTGTGGAAGGCAAGAGTCGGCGGAGGCTCCACTCCCCAGCTGGAGGTGGGGGAGTGCAGGAGAGAGAAGAGAGAATGAAGCAACGCCGCCGCTGCGCGTGGGGGAATGGGAAAGACCCTGATGGAGAAGGACCGGCGGAACTGGTTTGGAGGTGCCGGAGATGGATGGGGAAGGAAGGATCGAGCAGGAGGCATCGGGTAGAGACGAAACGCCGAAGGGGGCGGGCGGAAGGGTGGCTCATGGCGCTGAGGTAGAGAGCAAACGTGCAGAAGACGACGAGACAGCGACGGGATGAGGAACGTGGAGGTGGACGGCGGGAGAGCCTCACTTTCCATTCCTAGCCTCTGCCTAGCCTGCCCGCTCTTCCTTACCTGGCTGAGTCTCTTCCGCCGCCTGGCCCGGGGTTTGTCTTGCCGCTGTCACTCTCTGAAAAGCCTCCTCCGCCGTCGCCCCCCTTCCTTAGCCGAAGCCCATACCTGACACACGCCCCAAGGTTTGGAGTTGTTGCCCGACCCACTTCAAAAGGGGGGGGGGAGAGAAGGGAGCTGACGGCCGCAGGAATTGATGAGGACTAGTCCCCTGCCTCCTGCAATGGAGAACGGCTTCCTCCTTGGGCAAGCAGTTCATGAGGCCCGTTTCCAGCCTTAAACCCGGAACTCCCCCCTGCAGGCTGGGGTTTCCGAGAAGAGACCCGAGGCAATCAGGTTCAAGTTCGTTACTCTGTCGCCTCTGCCCCGGGGCTGTTTTTTTTTTTTTGCCCTGCACGGAGATGGAGCTCAGGGCGGGAAAATCGTAGGGAACAGTCTTTGCTATAGAAATCAAAAGAGGCTCTAGCCATCTCCTCCTCTTCCTCCATCACCATCACCACCATCATCATCAGAAGGAAGAGGAAGATACATTAAAACAAAATAATACACATCCAGAGTGACAACACTTAGAGCATTTATAAAAAAAGAGAAAGGGTCTGTACTTAACTTTTTTTAATACTTTTAATAGGTCCAAGCCTTTTCTGCCTGTTCCTACTCACTGAGTGGTCCTGACACTAGGGTGTTGTAAATGCCAAGCAGTATGGAAAAATAAGCCTCTGAAGCCTCTTTAGTTTGAAAATAAACATGCAACAAATCTCATTCATTATAATCAGAATGAAAAACTAAATGAAATTTATTCTGGCAAAAACTTTTCATGTAGGCCACTACTTCAGAATACACAGGAAATGCTATCTCTGTATGGCACTCAGGGAATATAAACACTGGGGCCAAATGGGCAAGAAATGTAATAAATAGAATCAATGATAATTCTCCACAAAAGCTTAAATGTTATTGCTCTTACACAATATAAAATAACTAGGATTCTCTACCCTGAAATGCAATCCATAGGATTAATGCAAACTAATCCAATAGACCAGGGGTGTCAAACTCAATTTCATTGAGGGCTGCATCAGCATTGCAGTTGCCCTCAGGGGGCTGGGTGGGTGTGGCCTGGGTGGGCGTGGCCTACTGGGTGGGCGTGGCTAGAGTGCGTATGGCCTACTGGGTGGGCGTGGCCAGCTCTACATTGTTCGCATCAAGGGTGCCTATGGGGGCCTGGGCAGGAGTGGGACAGATCTGAGGGTCTCTAGCAGGAGGAGGGTCTCTGGGCCAGGGCCAAGGCAGTGGGGGCCGTTCCCTCACTGTTTCCAAGATGGCTTCGCGGGCCGCATGAAACCACTTCACGGGCCAGATCTGGCCCCCGGGCCTTGTGTTTGAGATGTCTGCAATAGACCTTTTCAGGAAGATTGTTGTATATGTTTTAGACTTACACTGAACTGTCACAGACATGCCACTTGACCTCACTCATCCCCTTTTCCATTTCCTTCATTTTAAGGGCTGGCCCACTCGTTTGGCTAAGATGAGGCCCCAAGACCCTGCTTTCGATTTTCATGACAATGCAACAAATTTCTCATTTTTTTGATTTATGAGGATTGCATTTTCCCCTCAAGGAGGTGCTCTGAGATTTTCTGTCCTAGCAAAAGCATTTGGGGCCTGCTCTCTTAATCCGTGTATAATTGGCTCTCAGTCCTAATTCTTCTTGCTAGTAATTAAGTACCATTGAACTCAGTCTCAGTTTTAAGCAAATACACCAAATTCTCATGATTTTAAACATGTTTATTCCAAAGTTTGTTCTACCCTATTCACTGAAGCATTTTCCTCAGTGCTCAGGTATTTAGTACTATAGGTAAAGGTAAAGGTAAAGGTTCCCCCGCACATGCATGCTAGTCGTTTCCGACTCTAGGGGCCGGTGCTCATCTCCGTTTCAAAGCCGAAGAGCCAGCGCTTGTCCCAGGACGTCTCCGTGGTCATGTGGCCGGCATGACTGGATGCCAAAGGCGCACAGAACGCTGTTACCTTCCCACCGTAGTGGTCCCTATTTTTCTACTTGCATTTTTACGTGCTTTCGAACTGCTAGGTTGACAGAAGCTGGGACGAGTAACAGGCGCTCACTCTGTTACAGAGCACTCGGGATTCGACCCACCAAACTGCCGACCTTCTGATTGACAAGCTCAGCGTCCTAACCCACTGAGCCACCGTGTCCCTTTCATTTAGTACTATAACCTGCTTCAATTGGACATTAAGTGCCAGAAAGTGATTGCTTTGCTTGGTATATATCACAGATGATTTCAGCCAGTTCATGTTATGTACCCAATCTCTGTGATTATGGTTCAGCATATTGTGTGGATGCAGCTAATGCATTCCGTCTATGTGTGTTTGTATTAGCCCACTAATTTCACTACCTGTCTGCCTATCCCAACCCACTCACTCCCGCCCCAGAATCTGATACCTTTCAGCTTCTGTAATACAAAATAAAGCTGGTATTTGCTACCATGTGCATTTCATTTGAGTGCTTGCTGTAGTTTTGCTTCCAGCAAAAAAAAAAAAAAATCAGGGTGCTTTTACTATTTTGAACAAAAGCTTCTTTACCAAAGTAATGGAAATCAGCCTGAAGTGGTGAAAGAAAAATGATTTTTCAAGTGGCTTGCAAACCATCTATAAAATATGTCACACTTTAAAACTTCCTCATCACAGTTTGCCCTCATTCTAACCTATGTGCCATTCTGCCCTTGTCACATAAATGATTTATGGATGATCCCCAATGTGAAACCACCTGCAATGAGACGTCTTCAAATAGAACTGTATCTTTATTCTAACCAGATGGAAGAAATTAGGACACTGGTTTATTGTTGTTATCAATAACTTTAGTTTGCAACTTTTCACCAGATTATTTTCCATCTTATTTATTTATTAATAAATAAGAAAATGGGTAGACATGTAAATTATTCTAAGTGAGCATGCTTTGGGATGTGTTTTTTCACAAACAAAATGTTATCTCAGCTATGTTCGATCCTTGGAACCTCAACCAACCTTTCCTACACTGGTACTTCCCAGTTATGTTTGTACTACAACTCTCATCATGCTCATGCAGCATGGACCATATATGTTAAGAGTAATAGGAGGGTAAAAATCATCTGAAGAAAGCAATATGTTGGCTTGACTACTACAGTTTTTGAAAACTTTTGAGTACTGTCACAAAATTAAGAGATCAACAGTCAACAGATATAATAGCAGCAGATACCATGGCACATTTTATCATTTCAGACACCTTCAGGATTGAATAAAAAGTTAATACAGTGTCCCAATCATGAGATTACCAAGCTGCACAAGATTTCAAGCAACCAGCTTCTGATTTATATGCATGTACACACCCCTTCAGTATCCCTAGCAAAGAGACTTTTTAAATGACTCATATGTTTTTTTAGCCTTTGGATGTTACCTTGTAGCTTTTGAGAAAACTGAACTACTACATTCAGGTTTATGTGATTACATAAGTAATAGCCTACAAGTATACACGTACCTGTATACATTGTATTTTACTTATTGATTTTATTTAAGTGGTTAATTTCAATTTCCAATAGCATACAAATGTGCAAGTTTCACTGAATAGCTTACTTTAATAAAGTTGTCCCTTTTATTCTTTCTCATAAGTTGCTGTTTAAAATTGTTGTTTAAACTGGTTTCAGAACAAGCGGGGGTGTTAAATCAATTTCAGAGGATAAAGTCCCTTGACTTTGTCTGGTTACCATTTTTACAAGAAGTTAGGCTACAATTTCATGCCAAGTTTCATATTTTGGCTGCTTTCAAAACTAACAATCTATTTGAATTTATTACATAATAAAATTAAAATTAATTAAAAACTTCTGTATAGCTGACCCAATCACTTCAATATTTTTGTAAGGCTACCATATCTGGACTGCAAAACTTCTAATGGCCACTGCAGGGAGGCAAGGAGTTAAATTTAATAAACCTCACCATTGCCTCACCATTGCCATCTGGTGGTTATTTATTCAAAATATGTTGTTAGTTTATGACTATGCCCACAACCATGAATTCCACTGAAATCAGGAAAACATGTGCCATCCAATTTTCTATTTGCTTTCTCAGAAGACAGCAAAGCCTAAACTCCAATATCATCAGCTTTAACTCAATGGCTGGATTCACATGTTTAACCTGTTAGAGAAAGACCC
Source organism: Vipera berus (assembly GCF_964194415.1). Classification (NCBI taxonomy): domain Eukaryota; kingdom Metazoa; phylum Chordata; class Lepidosauria; order Squamata; family Viperidae; genus Vipera; species Vipera berus. The sequence continues at coordinate 29,834,583 of NC_138205.1, read as the reverse complement.
AGCAGATACTGTTGCACATCCTATTAAGCTTGGTTAATGTTAAGCCTGATTAGTTTTTAGTGTCTTAGCATGCTTTGTGAGCACTGCCAATTCCTGATTGTCATAGTATTTCACGTAGGGCAAATTCAGGCAACTAAGTGACTACGCTAACAACTATTTTCTTCTCCTCCTCCTCCCCCCTGTGTTTGTAGTGTGTGCGTGTGTGCATGTATAAAGTGTGTGTGCATATGTGTGTGTATATGTATATGGTATATGTGTGTACACACAATTATTTTATGGACCATATTTCCTTAAGGTGTAAGCAATATCTTTGTTCCAATCATGATATACAGCAGGATAAGATAGTATTTTGAAGTGATAGTGGATTATATTATATTAGACTTAATGGTGGAGGGACTGTCTTTCTATTCTTCTGTGTAGTAATAATTCTTCAAGTAAAAAGACAAATTACTTTTTTACTTGCTTAGCTTAAACTGACTATGTCCTCAAGTTTCTCCAGCCAGCCATGAAGTAAAATTTATTTGTTGATCAAGATGATATCTGTCGATGGAATGTGAAAAGAACCATTTATTCTTAGCATTTGGCAGGAAAGCATTGTTTTCCTTGGCGTTATAGGTATTCAAGCATATTAATTCATTGCTGAGAGGTTCCATAATTTCATTACTGCTTATTATTCTACATTATTAGAAGAGATATAGTTTGATTAAAGCTACCATATATGGGCTGCAAAAATGTAGGCTATATAAAAAGATATATAAAAAGTCAGTACCAAACGAACAAACAGGACTACTAACCCTTTCTGATACCTAATGGTTATCAGGATATTAGCCATCTAGCTATGTCATGGGTGTCAAATTCGCCATGTCACGTGACGTGTCACGATGTATCGTGACTTTTTGCATTGCTGGCAATAGGGTGGGCGTGGCTTCAGTATGTTGTAAGTGGCCCGCGGGCCGGCAGTTTGATACCCCTGACTATGTTCTCCCTAAGATTCTAAGAGTACAAATGAAGTGGAAAACTATGGAAGATAAGTGAGTTCTCCTGACTGCCAGATGGTTCAATTGGTAGCAGCATCTTGTTGACTTTGCCTGTTTTATTATAGACAAATCTCATGGAAATTGGGTGTCTATCTTCTCTATCTTTTTATCATTCATTTCCTTTTTTCATAAAGGACATACCGCTATCTCCCTTGTTTCAGAACAATTCTTATCTCCTCCCTAAAGATTTCTGTGTTGGAGATTTTTAGAATATGACTGGATTTGGATTTAGTTTTGACTTTACCTCCATGAGGCATTTCCGTCCAATCTATTCTCACTTTGGGGGAAGCAAAATTTTCTCAGCATTCTTTTTCTGGGCTCTGTCTGAGTACTGGTGGCACTCCTCTTCCACCCCTTTTTTTAATGACAACAAAGCCAGCTGCCTCTTTTCAGCACCTCACATCAAACAGTGGGCCGTGCAGTACAGATCTGAGACATGTCTCTCCCTGGCTTTTGTTACCATGAATAGACGACAGTCTTGTCTGCCTCAAAGAGGGACAGAGACAACAGCAATTAACAAAAATGACTGTCTCTAGTTACCCAGGAAAATATTAAAGGGAGACATGTTCCTTGCTTCCCCATCATTTTTCAGAAGAAGTGGTTTAATTCCAGAAGGAAACAAAAGCTGATTAAAGAGGGGTTACAAGCCTTTGGAGAGGACATACCTGATGCTTTTTTGAAGCAACAATACATGAACAAAAAAAAAAAAACTAGACATGACACAAAGCATTTTGTGTGAAAGCAGAAGTCTAACAGCCAAAAGAGAGGCAGAGATAGCTTTTCATAGGTTTTCTTCTCATTATAATGAAATGGGTTCATAGAGAGAAAGAAGAGTTGGAAGCCGTCGTATCCAACCTTCAACTAAAAGCAGAGAAAATCTATTGACCAGTTTCTTCATCTCACTTCAGCATATACAATTCAGACAACATCTTATCACAAACTCTTACCACTCTAGATGCTCTATACTAGTGTCAATGAATATGATGTGGGTGGAGGTCTACCATAAAGCATTTTTCCATGGAACTGCCTTGAACGTGGAAATCCTAACAGGTGCAGAATAGAAGTAGACGACCTCTGGATTCTTTTATTCCAAATAGTTTAATATGGAATTGCATTGCTTTGTTAACCCTATTTGCCCAAAAATGTACATGCTGACCATCAAATACTTGTTCTCTTGTATTTCTTTTATTTTCTTATATCATTAAAACTGACATTAAAAGGAACAAAGGAACAGGGTTTTTTTCAAAAATGGATAATTCTTAAGGCAACTCATTTCTTTTTCATATATATATATGTATATATATATATATATATATATATATATATATATATATATATATATATATATATATATATATATATATATATATATATATATATATATACTGTATATATGTGTGTGTATGTGTATGTGTATATGTATGTATATATATATATATATATATATATATATATATATGTAGTAAATATTTGGCAATTTTTTACTATTTGCTATTTCAAATTCAGCCCTAAAACTGCTGTAACAATCAGCACTGGTGAAGAAGACCTGAAGAAAGTAGAGCAATTCAAGTACCTTGGCTCCCTTATATGCAGCGACAGCAATAACATTCTGGATGTCAACATCACCTGGTTGAAGTGGTGCCAAGTGACTGGAGTCTTGTGTGATCATCAGATGCCCTTATGCCTCAAAACAAAGATTTATAGAACGGTAGTTCATCCAGTTGCCCTCTACGGATCGGAACGCTGACCAGCAACAGCAAAGTATCAGCAGGCTGTACACATGATGGAAATGCATATGCTCCGATGGTGCCTTGGACTAAAGCAATTTGACCATGCCATGAATAATGACATCTGAAGTCGAATGGGAGTCACACCAATCATGCCAAAACTGTGAGAAGGAAGATTTAAATTGTATGGAAAATGTATGTGATAAAGAGGACTCAGTGGTGATCGCAGCTATGCGTCTGGACTCTGATGGCCTGTGATTCCATGGTAGATCCAAGAAACAGTGGATGCTTGCATCAAGGGAAACATAAAATGCATGACTGTCATCCCTGAAAATGCCCTGGATGGAGGTGGCTATGCCGACAAGTGGACCCTGCCATAGTGCAGGAATAACACTAGGAAGAAAATGACATTGATTTTATACTTAATCAGTTTTTAAATTAACACTTAAATGTATTCTAATTGCATTTTAAAATATTAAAATAGCAATTAACAATTAACAACATTTAACAGTAACAGTATTTAGATATTGTTAATTCCTTAAAAATAGAGATGAGAAAAGCATACTCTTTGTTGGCTTTTTTTAAATTAAAACTTGAAAACTAAAATTTCAGCTCTAAAACCATTCTTTTTTTTATAAAGTGATTACATAAAGGAATTCCTTTAAAAGCCACCAGGAAATTTAAATTGGTATAAGATTCAGGGGGCTGGATGCTCACCAGATGTAACCATATATGACATCTGTATTACCAGCCATGCTTCCAGATGAAGTTCAAACTGCTATTATTAGCCTATAAAGCATTTTATGCTTGGTACTAGGTTGTCAATAGAATATTATCTGTCTGTCTGTCTGTCTGTCTGTCTGTCTGTCTGTCTGTCTATCTATCTATCTATCTATCTATCTATCTATCTATCTATCTATCTAACCTGTTTTAATCACCTATCTTTTAATACACAATGTAGAAATAGAAAATAACAATAGAACACATAGCAGTTGGGCATTATCTAACCAACATCCACACAGCCTTAAGATAGGTCTATCCCAGGGGTAGGCAACCTTGGCTCTTTTATGACTCGTGGACTTCAACTCCCAGAATTCCTGAGCCAGCTGTGCCAGCTCAGGAATTCTGGGAGTTGAAGTCCACGAGTCATAAAAGAGCCAAGGTTGCCTAACCCTGATCTATCCCATACCTAGGGTCCCAGACTCAGGCACAAAGCTAAGTTTTCAAGGCCTTACAAAAGGACAACAGGGATGAGGCCAATGTAATCTCAGGGAGGGTGATACTCCAAGGGCGGGTGCCATGGCAAAAAAGTGACCCCTGGACCCTGCTAGCTGAGACTCTTTAGCTAATGGTACCTGGATTATGCTCTTTCTTTTCTAAAAAATATATTTTATTGTTTTTTTGCAATAACAATCTTTAGTGCTTAGTAAACAGTGTGTTGTCTGGGTTCATATATTTAAAAACAATCAATAGTGATAAATTCTCATAATTCCATAATCAATATATTAATAATATATTTCCTTGATCTTCTCTTCTTCCAGTAGTATTCTCCTTTGTCAACATTAAACAAATATAATTCTTAATATTTTCGATACATACAAGGTTGGATATAAACATTTTTTGTGTTTGTACAAATAACAATAACATCCATATATAACATCTTTTCTGGTTGGCTTATGTTTCAATTGTATTTGTAAAAGTCATCTTATTATGTTACTATGTGTCCTTTTTTCAAAATTCTTATTTAAGCTTAATTTCCCCTCAGTATTCAAATTATTATCAGTCTTAATTTTCTCAAAATTGATTATCTTTATATATCAAACTTTTCATTCACATACATCGTCTCAATATTTTCATATTTCATATATTATAAAAAGTACTATACTACTGATATATCTTATAACATCCACATATAACATCTTTTCTGGTCGGTTTATGTTTCAATTGTATTTGTAAAAGTCATCTTATTAAGACACTATATGTCCTGTTTTCAAGATTCTTATTTAAGCTTGATTTCTCCTCAGTATTCAAATCATTCTTATCAGTCATAACTTTCTCCAAATTCATACCTTTAAGTATCCAAACTTTTCAATCACATACATCATCCCAGTATTTTTACATTTCATGTGTTATAAAAATACTATACTACTTATATATCTTATCCCTCTTACTGTAGAGCCCCCTTATATCCAAAATTTATCTATTCTTTTAACCATATTCAAACAAGTGTTTAATCATATAGTATTCCAGCTGGTAGACTGAATTAAATCTCTTGAATCTAGCTCTAGCCTTCTTCTATTGCCAAATAGCTTTCCAAGTCAGTATGTTCCGCTTGCCAGGGGATTCCTGTATTTTTGTAAGTGTTGTTCGGAGTAAGAGAAACAAGTTGAGTAGAATGTATGCTTTTTGTCTCCCAGGCTCTAATGATTCTCTTGGTAGCTCTATAATCCATTTTATTAGATCTTCTTTCTTATCTTTGAATTTGTTTTGAAATCCATTATCCTTGTTGTGGTGAAATCTTGTAGATTTTCTTCTGTTTGTGTTAAGTTGTGGTTCTCTTCATTTGTAGCTTTCTTATTCAAGTCACTTTCTTCTGGTTTGCATTCTGTTATCTGATTTGTTTGCACATTCTTTATCGTTGTTTTCTGAGAGTTTCTTTATTTTAATTTTAGGTTGAAAATATGCTCATTTATGTCATCAAAGCTGTTTTTAATCTCATTGTGGTTTGAAACCATTGTCATTTGAATCTGTCACAGCATTGCATAATTTCCTCCTGGAAAGTATTTGCCTTGTCTTAGAGTATTGCTCCTGCAGATTTCTGATGTTCCAGGCTAGGGCCTTCAGAAGGGAATATTAGGTATGGTTTCCTGTCACTTTTGGGTAGGTATGCAACATCCATTTTGTCTCCCCCCTCCAGACAGTCTTTCACCAATACCATGGTCTCTGTGATTAACCTTATCAAACTGGCCAATCTTAAAATCCAAACAACCAAATCTTATATGGTTCTTATCTTTATATATGATTTTTGTAGTCCAATGCATTTCCAATTGACAAGGCATCATTGAAAGCAGTGTTTTATAACAGTTCAGGGGTCTTAGAATGATTAATAAGCCAAAATTGCAGTCCAGAATGTTTAGCCACCTAAAAGCTTTTCAGTAAATTCCCCCTTGAAAGATAGCCAAGAGTCAAGGTTTTTCTTTCTCTGTAAACAATTCTTGGGCTTAGAAATCACAGCTCAGTGAGTATTTATAGTCCCAGAAGGTCAACAGTTTTTAAAACAAATGTAGTTCTCACAGTAGATGGCCCTTGTGTTTTCTTTCCTCTGTTCCCAGCTGTTCTTTAGTTGGCTAAAAGTCACTGGTATTCAAAGGAACAAGTTTTTTCTATTTCTGGGCATCTTGCCAATTTCTGAGTCAATGCAGCTATAGTTATGCTCTGATCCTCCACTACATGTCAGTATCTATTCATTTTTCAACTTTTAAGACAAAGATTACTAAGGTGCTGGATAGGTTTAAATGAAAGGGGAAAATAGGGGAGGACGCATTGAGAGCTATGCACCCCAGAGACGCGCCTACTGCTAGATTTTATGGCCTCCCAAAAATTCACAAGGAGGGAGCTCCCCTATGACCTATCATGTCATTTAGGGGAACCCCAACCTCAGGGTTGACCAAGTGGTTATACGGTAGGATAAGACATCTGGTGATGGACAGCAACACCACTGTAAGCTCCTCGAGTGAATTCTTAGATAAGATCAGATCCGTTAGTATAGAGAAGGATGAGATCATGGTATCCTATGATGTCACCTCCCTATTTACCTCAATTCCACAGAACTTAGCACTTGTGGTAATTAGGGACCGCTTGCAACAACATGGAGCAGGGCGGCACCAAGATTCACTCAATAATAAAGATCTCTTACAGCTCATGGCCTTATGCGTTTTTCATGTTTCAAGACACCATTTATGAACAGGTGAAGGGTACCCACATGGGGTCCCCAATCTCCAGAGTCATTGCTGAGGCGGTCCTGCAACAATTGGAGACCCGAGTGATGTCCACGTATCACCCAAAATTTTGGGTAAGATACGTGGATGACACTTTTGTGGTCATCAAGAAGCAGGACAAAGATAGGTTTATGGGTGAGCTTAATTTTGTCTACCCTGATATTCGCTTTATGGTGGAGGAAGAAGCCAATGGAGCTCTGGCCTTCCTGGATGTGCTGATTAGCCATCAATCAGATGGCTCCCTTCGCACATCCATCTACCGTAAACCCACCCATATCGATAGGATACTCCATTAAAAGAGCAATCACCCCATGACTCATGAAGTTAGCTGTATTAGAACCCTTTTTAAGTGAGTGGATATGCACTGCAGCATGCATAAGGCAAAAAAGGAGGAAAGGTGCCATCTTTACCGCATCTGCAGAAGCAATGGATATCCACTAAATTTCATCAGGCAATATAGCAAACCATGTGAACCTGTACATAACCAACATGAAAACATGTTGATGGCACGGATAACACTGCCTTATGTATCCAAAGCCACGGCACGCAGACTGGCCCACTATAAAGTCAGTGTTGCCCACAAACCTGATCAGACGTTGCGTGCTCGTGTCATGTGCCCAAAAGATCTGTTCCCCAATGAAGAAAAGTCCTCAGTCATATATAAGATGGCATGTGAGAACTGCCACTATAATTATATTGGGGAGACTGCAAAATGGTTGAGGACTAGAATACACGAACACGAGCTTGCAATCAAAAGACAGGAACAACATTCACAGGTGTGGGCACACATGGCCACATACAACCACACCTTCGATCTGGCAGGGGTTAAGGCAATCGCCCGTGACAACACCAAGGATGGACGATTGTTCAAAGAAGCCTGGTTTTCGGACCACCTCTCAATCAACCATCATATAGACCTTCTCCCCTGCATACCAAGCCCTTAGGATTTGGGAAAAGGAACGGCACAGACAACGTGAATGCAGACAATGCGAACACTTACAGGGCACATCACCAAACCAGGATCAGGATTGCATAACTACACAACGACCTCACACCACAGAATGTGAGAAAGAGGAAGAGCAACCATTAAGATCTTTTGGTATGAGAACACGTGCAATGACAAGAGAGACTGAGAGAACGGATAGTGATCCCCCTCAGACAACAAACACTCAGAGACAATCACAGCCTACAAAACGAGTGCAAGGTGGCTTGAGAAAATACAGCCGACAGAAATGAACAGACTGGTGACGCGTTCCATGAGTGGAGTGAAAAAACGGCAATGATATAAATGTAGTTTCACCGCTCCAATGATTTTATCCTGACATCGTTGGCAATTTGGCCAATGAAAGCTCAATTTTATTAAAAACTGCTTTAGTTTTTTTACCTTGTCCGCCTCCCATGCCCCAACGCCTGTCATGTTGCTGCTTGACTTCTTCTGCGGCCAGATGCCATATGGTGCATTGCGCTGTTGCTGCTCCTCCCAGCAGGACGCCATATGGCGCTTCAGGCCATTTCCACTCCTTGCTCAGTGCTTTGGGCCACTTCTGTTGCTCGCATGCTTCAGGTTGCTTTTGTGCTTGCACACTTTGGGCCATTTCTGCTGCTCATGGGAGGACACTGCATGGTGTGACCTCCTGCTACAAGCAACAGAAGCAGCCCAAACCGCGTGAGTAATAGAAGTGGTCCAAAGCACTGTGCAAGCAGTGGAAGTGGCCCAAAGCACGCAAGCAGCGGAAACAGCCTGAAGCATCATGCGGTGTCCTGCCAAGGAGGAGCAGCAACGGCGCAATGCACCACATGGCGTCTGGCCAGAAGTGGTGGCAAACAGTCATAGAAGAACTCAAGCACCAGTGCGACAGGAATTGGGGTGTGGGAGGCCTGGTTGCAGTGGTCCTACCTGTAAGGTAAGAGGGTGCAGGGCACATGGGACAGCTTCACACCCCCACCCTAACTTGATTTTTAGGGTGCACCTCACCCCAACACTAGGGCTTAGTTTTGGAGTAGGGCTTATATTAGGCCCACCTCCAAAAATCAAGCTAGAGCTTACTATTGGGCTGGGTTTAACTTTTGGTGAAACACAGGGTGTGTGTGTGTGTATGTGTGTGTGTGTGTGTGTGTGTGTGTGTGTGTATAAAATCATAATCGTAATCACATGATTATGATTTCCAACATTTCCTGCCAGCTTTGAAAAGGAAAGTCAATAGGAAAGCCAGCAGGAAGTCAGATGTTCTGCTTCTTATTTGCCCATTTGTCACTCTGTTTTTCTGTTTATGTAAAGAAACATTTCTGAAACCATGGCCCAATAGGTCATGAGTTTTCTAGTTATAATTATAACTCTTGTAGCGTCATACTCTGGCATAGTTCTAAAGTGCGTGACCAGAGAACAATTCCATCACTTTTTAAATGCTGATATAAATGCTGATCTTATTTTATTAAAAATACGTTCTCTTTTTAACTTTGAGTAATTAAGTGCCCAAACAATGACAACTGAAATAATTAGTCCAATTGATTCAGTTCTCCATCATCATTTTACTAAATAAATAATGTGGTAATAACAATAACCATTGAAGAAAGGAAATCATTTCTTTTCAGGTAGGTGTCGCATTGAACTTCATCCTAATATTTTAATGATTTAATGATTTGTTTGCTTTTCAGTAAATATATTTACTGGGTGACTCTGGGCAGGATACAATATTAAAAATCAACAATATAAAAACTCCAGAAACCCCCCACCCCATCTGAGTACTAATGAAACATAGCAGAATCTGCTCCTAGAAAAGACAATCTACTTTGGACTTTTGAGGAGCCCCAATTCTTTATATTCCTTTTGGCAGAATAATCATGATAAAAAAAAAACTGCTGGAAATAGGTCATCAAGAAGGAATCTGCTTAAAGTAAGATTAGATTTTAAAGAGAGTTTCCTGGAATCTGACACAAAAGATGATGTTTTTATGGGATGATACAAACAGGCTGCAGCTGGTAGCATTTTAGATGCCTTGTGTAAACTCTCTGACACAAAGAAGAATACAGTGTATCAAACAAAATACCTTTGATAATGAAGATGAAGCCAGAGGGCATCATTTTTAGCTAGCCATTTCCTGGGGATTCATCAGCTGCTAACTCTCTTTGGATTTTTTTAATATTTTTTTTTAAAAAGCATATTGCAGTCTCTTAGGAAGCACAGCTTTTTGCATTTAAATGCCACATGTTTGAATACTTTTCTCATCTGATGGCATTCATCTAATGACCAATACTACAAATGACAAAATTTGAAAGTTTTGTATGCTGCAGTGCAGGGTTTTTCTTATGGAAGTTTAGTTTTCTATAAAATCTTAATGGGATTCTGTGAAATCAAGGGCAAAACTAAAAATTCACTTGAACACAGTTGATGCTATCACTAAAGCTTTATCTCTTGATCAAGAATTCTAGATTTCTTTTTAAAAATTCAAACTCCTATCCTAGCATATTCTACAACTAGGGGTCTGATTTTCAGATAAGCGTATTGAGTTGATCTGCTTAAGGTATGATTAGGTACAAGTTGGACAAACATACTTCTCCCAGCTACCAAAATGAATAGGCTTGAGAACTGCAAGTTACAAATACTGTACATTGTTCTATGTCTTGAGATGTGGTCTTTGTTTGAAAAAAAAAAGTTTTTTTCCATTAAATTAAGTATCATTAGTAGTATATCATGTCCTGAAACGTACTTCAGTACATAAATTTTCTGCAAAACAGAAGAGAGGTAAAATGGAATGCTTTCTCTGATTCACCTGATCTAATATTAAGTAGTTTGTTAGAATCAGATAAACTAAGTATCAGTGATTGGATGTCTGTGGGTGGGAAGGTCTTGGAGTGACTTGGAGTTCTTCCTCATTAAGGATTATAAGCATAACTATTCCTGCTATATCAATATAATATTTTGCCATTCTAATGGTGTGGCTGACTAAATTTATTATCCTTCTCATTGAAAGAGAAAAAGGCAAGGAAGAATATTTTGAGAATGCTGATGAAAAATTAATGCATTTCCCCCACTGCCTCCCAGGATATAGTCATCTCCCCTTAGAGAACTGCAATAATTGACGGATTCCATTCATTACAGTTACCTGATCTCACCTGTAAAAAATCCAGAGGCTCCCTGGAGCAATAAAGAGTTAGAGCTTCTGTCTAGTTTTCAGCATATCTAGTAGAACTACTTCAGTTTTTTAGATAGTCCTTGACTTACATCCATAACTGAACCTGGCATTGGCAGTTGTTAAGTGGGTCATCATATGACCATGCCAAATTTTATGATTAATTTTGTAGGGATCATTAAGTGATGTGGTCATTAAGCAAACCCACTGTACCCAATGGATAGTTTTTTGCTGGAAATTGGAAGCAAATGCTGGTTTCTGGCCAAAAACGTAAATTGCCATCTTGTGACAGTCATAAATGTAGGGCATTTGCCAAGTACTTGTCACCCATCATGTGGGGAGGCGGCTGAGAGAACTTTGAAACTGGGTCATAAGTAGTTCTGTGGAGGTCCACTGTAACTTTGAATGGTTGCTAAGTGACCAGTCACTAAGTCAAGGACTACCTGAACATGTCAAATAGCATTAAAATTTATACATGATATTCTGGCAGTTTAGATTAGAAAAATTGGTTGCTCTATGCTATACAAAGGATTGGCACATTTAAATCATGTGTTAGGAGCAAAATAAGACCTGCTCCACAAGATTAAGTTTGAATACAGAGTTTGCCAAAATGTTTTAATGCCAAAATAAATCAGAGAGAAGAAGAAGAAAACTTGCAATAAATTTTGTAGCACTTTTTTGCCAGTGGGAACACAACCCAATCAAAATGCTTCCACTGGGACTTCTGGTTTGCCAAGCCAGCCGACATGGCTTTCATCTTCCACATCCAGATTTGCATCGCTGGGGGGTCCTAAAAGGGCCAAAGAGTCACCTTGGAGGGGCGACTAGAGCTTTTGCAGAAATGCAGGGGAGCTGCAACCCCCCCGTTAATGCCTGCATTCCCTTCATACCGGCAGATGAAAGACTGGCCATAGTAATATGTAACTGGCCATAGTAATATGGCCAGTTACTAGGCTGCAGACAGCCGAAGTCAAACTTACCACCAGGCAACATTAAAGCAGCGTGGAAGAGACGGGGGGGGGGGGTAAGATTTCTCTCTTATACCTTAATCTTTTTCTTTTCACCTAAATAAGCTGCTAAGTACCTTCCCCCCTGTGGAGAGGGAGAGGGGAATTCAACCCTCCCTTCAAATAAGCAAGCTCAGGGGTATTTTAAAAAAAAAAGTTGAAAAAAGAAACGGACTAAAAGAAAAGAACTTTCAAAGTACTTGGGGGACACCCAGTGGCTAAACCTGAAATTGCAATCTGACTTTCTCTTTAAAAAAATCAAGAAAATATTTAAGAAAAACAAGATAAAATTAACCTTGAACACCAGATGTGAAACTCCACCATGGAAGAGTTTCAAAAACAAATCTATGCTATGTGGAAAATATCTTACCAAACTTATCAGTTCCTTTCTACAGCTGGCGATGAAATAAGAGCTTTTGGAAAAGAATTATAAAGCATTTCGAAGAAACAAACTCAAACTGTGACTACAACTAATATTTTATTGGGACAGAACTTAACAGAAAAAATTGAACAATCAAATACATTGGCAGAAGAATTAACTATTCAACAAACACAGACTTTTGAAGACCATAATGGGAAACAGGTGGAAAAAAATTTATTCAGTCCAGGACAATTATATCAAGAGGTGAAAATAATGAGAAGATTTGGTGCTGTTAACGGACTCCTCAATCCTTCAAAAATGGAGACTGGAGGGCTACTTCAGTATGATATAACAACACAAGAATGCTTTGATGACCCTGAGGCAAAGAAGCGAAAAATGACATGGCAAAGGAAGAAAGCAAGAATAAGATTGAAGAAATATGGACATCCTTAAGAGGCCTGAAATAGATAATACCAAAATAGACAGGATTGTACCTGGATTACGAGAGATTGTTTTGATGAGTAGATAAAAATACTGACTAATTAAAAAAAATAAAACACAGATGTATGAATACTAACACTGAAATGTTGAGCTCTTTAAATGACATGAATTAAGATGTATGTATGTTGAGAATAATAGAATGTAACTAATATACTTGGATGTAGTGACATGAAAGGATGTATTAAATGTGGAAACGGAAGAAATTTTGGTTAATTTTTAATATGTGGAAACTATAAATGAGAAATAAGAATATTATATTGTCCTCCTCCTCTTTCTCCTCCTTGCAATTGGTATCCTAATGACTACCATTCTAAATATTGTACTACTAACATTGATATGGAAATAAGATAACTAAGAAGTGTATTACATTACTAGGTATTGGAGAAAATTGGGTAAAGGGAAAGGAGGTTATTTAGCAATATGAAAATGAGAAACTTTAAATGTTTAATTTTAATATCAATGTAAAATTAAAGCTGGAAAAATATATAAGGTGTTTGATGTTTTAAAGATGGAATGTTAAAATATAAAATATACCAAAGTATTGACAAATATAAGAAAACTATTAAATGACTGATGGATAGCAATGAGAAGTATGTTAATTTAGATAAGAGAGAATATGTATTAAAGGAAACAAGAGAGAGGAAGTATTGGTTACAACAATTTGGAGATTTGTAATAATATGTATTTGTCTGAAATGGAACTATTGTAACCCAGATACCCCGTTGCTTTTTAAAGATACTATTGTAATACTGGAAAACTAATTTAAAAAAAGGAAAAAACAAAAAACAAAATGCTTCCACTGGCCACCAAACTAAAATGAGGAATCAACAATAGATTGCTCGATGCCGGCTTATTGAGACTTTGGAAAAAGTGCAAAGAAGAGCAACTAAGATGATTAAGGACCTGGAGACAAAATCATATGAAGAACAGTTGCAGGAATTGGATATGGCCAGTCTAGAGAAAAGAAGGGCTAAGGTGACATGATAGCAGTATTCTAGTATCTGAGCGGCTGCCACAAAAATGAGGGGCTCAACTTATTTTCCAAAGCACCAGAAGGCAAGATAAGAAATAATGAATGGAAATCAATCAAGGAGAGAAGCAACCTAGAATAAAGGAGAAACTTCCTAACATGGAGGACAATTAACCAGTGGAACAGCTTGCCTTCAGAAATTGTAGGTGCTTCAGCACTGGAGGTTTTTAAGAAAAGACTGGAGAGCCACCTATCTGAAATGAGCAGGGGGTTGGACTAGAAGTCCTCCAAGATCCCTTCTAGCTCTATTCTAATTGATTGGTTGAAGTTCAAAGGCATCAATACTCTTCCTACCCAGCTTCTTTAAAGTCCAACTTCCATTGAGTATCACAGGGAATACCATGACTTGCACAGTACTGATCTTTGTAGGTACAGACATATCATAGTATTTGAATATTTTTCCAATACTTTCCTAACTGCTCTACCGACTGAAAGACTATGGCTTGTTTCTTGAATTTTAGAACTTTGAGATCCCTTCATCCCTTCACCTGCTGCCGGCATCATCTTCCCATCGTCCTGTGCGCTCCCACAGGGAGGGCCTTCTCAGGGTACCGCCGGTTGATGAATGCCGGCGGGTTATTCCCAGGGGAAGGACGTTCTCTGTGGGTGCGCCTGCCCTATGGAACCAACTACCCACGGAACTTAGGACTGCCCCCGACCTTCGCTCATTTCGCCGGGACCTAAAAACTTGGCTCTTTGAGCTGTTTGGCCCAGATTGTGGGTTTTTTTAATTTAATTGGGTTTTAGATTTACTTTTGGGGCTTGAATTTAATTTAATTGTTTTAACTGATTTTAATTTTTTGTATTTCATGGTTTTAATTGCCCTGTAAACCACCCTGAGTCTTACGGGAATAGGGCGGTATACAAATTCAATAAAATAAATAAAATAAATCTTTACTACATTCCTTCTTCTCACTATTATAAATTCAGATTTCTGACCTTACCCTGTGACTAATCAACATCATCTCTCACCATTGTATGCCTTATGTATCTCAGTTGGTCAGTCAGCTAAAATAAGAAGGAATAGAAGTAAGAGAGTTTTTGTGGTCACCAATTGGCATTGGGTTGGAGGATAGTCATTAGCTGGTATTCATTGTGCCAATCTCCTGATATTGCAGGCTTTGTTTGAAATCCAGCTTCCAACAAAATTAAATATAAAGATCTAGGACAGATCTGCGTAAAATACAGCAATATTTCTTTTTAATATATTTTTTGTAATGTGACCAAAACTGGATGCAATATTCCAGGCCTGGTCTTACTAAAGCAGTACTAATACTTCACATGATTTTGATTCAATGCCTCTGTTTATACAACCCAGGATTGTATTAGCTTTTTTGGCAGCGGCTGCACACCGCTGGCTCATGTTTTAGTGATCATCCACTAGGACTCCAAGGCCCCTCTCACCTAATCTGTACTAATCCTGCCTGGGTGTAAAAGTATAACTTTGGTGTTGAAGAAGTCTCTTGAGAATATTGTGGACAGCCAGATTTGTTATTTGAGGCAAAAGTAACCAGGCCAAATTATCATTCTTCATAAATGCTATGCAAAGACTCAGTCTCTTAAAAAGGGTCCAATTCTAGGAAAGGTGGAAAAAAAGAGAAGAGGGTGACCAGCAGCAAGATGGTTGGACTCAGTTACAGCACCATTGGCAGACTTGAAAGAACAGATTAGGGATAAATTGTCATGGAAAAAAAATCTATCTATATGGTTGTTGGCACATAATCAATCAAAATTCTAACAGGATTTCCTGATATCAGCTAAGTAAGAGCTTAATCTTATTTTGTATAGTAATATCTCTGCACGACTTTGGCTTTTGGAATAGTGATAAAAGCATTAAGAAAAGAATTTCAATGGTGTCCTAATAGAAATTGGGAAATATTTTCAATGATGTTTAAATGCAATCCCAATTGTATTTACATTCCTCATCGTTTGATATACTGGTTAGGGCTGCTGGGACTTGTAGTTCAGCAACACCAAGGAGGCTGCCAGTTTTCCAACTCGTGGTTAAACATCCATAAGAGTCTCTTACTGCTTTTGCTGTAAAACAACTGCAAGGATTAATGAATGCACTCATAGAAACATACCTTCCCCATTGACCCCTACTCTCTCCTAGAAAGTCTAGTTCTGGGTCTGATATTTTTTAATCTATCCTTGGTCTTCATGACTGAGAATTCCACTATTGAGCTGAATATCCCTTCCTTTGTCCTAAGAACAAACATAAAGCCATTTGAGCAAAGAATGTGTAATAATGTGTCTAATTATAAGTTTTTTAAAGGACTCATTTGGAGGATGGGGCAAGAGAAAGATGAATGAGCCAATCAAGAGCATTGAAGAAGTGGGAGGGATAGGAAATGGGGGTGGGGGTTAGTTGCTCACATTTGGTAAATATTAGTGCCCTAATCCACCAATGCACAGCCATATGAGCCATTCTTTTATTCTTCATTTTACTCTTTTAAAAAGCATTTTCCAAATTAATAAAATTGATGCAGGGAATGGTTGTGCTTGAAGGAATATGTATCCGAGTGCTTTGAAGTTTCTTCCTGCTCTTATAAAAGAATAGATCAGGGGTAGGCAACCTCAGCTCTTTTATGACTCATGGACTTCAACTCCCAGAATTCCTGAGTCAGCTGACTCAGGAATTCTGGGAGTTGAAATCCATGAGTCATAAAAGAGCCGAGGTTGCCTACCCCTGGGATAGATGAATGTATGAAAGAATGGATAGATGCATGGATGGATGGATGGATACAGGAAGGGAAGAAGGAAAAAAAATAGGGGGGTTAAGTAAATTAGAAGTGACAGTAAGTAAATAGTGATTGTAGGTAAGAAACATGAGGTTGGCTCATGTACACGGTATGATCAACCTATAAAATCCTATCAAGTTAATGAGGCATTGGGGCTAATGCAAGGTGTTCACTGCATATGTTTGTCCTGAGGAGCTCCCATCTTCATGGGAACCTTCAGTGCTGCACAAATATTCCCAAACCCTCTCTTTTTTAAGTGCACTCCCTCTGCCATTTAGCCACATTCCAAACAAATAACTCTTTTAGCCTTTGAGTTTAATGCTGGCTAGAGAGCTCTCTTTCCATGGCTTCATCCAAAGATAGAAGTAAATTACTTTCCTATTGAAGAATATAAACATGTCCATGAAATCACAAGCAGGTAAGCTTAATTTCAAAGAGCGCCTAGTTTACAATTTATCATACAAGTCAGTATATAATCAGCCACAAGATAACAGGAAATAATGATTGGGATTTTTATTAAAGTTGAAAATGCCCTAATAGTTGAAAAATAAGAGGGGTCAGGCAGATAAAGCCTTCAGGCATTGATGGTTCATCTCTGTTGCAAATAATCAAACTTCTTGCTTTTAATGAATTTCAATGTTCATTTGGATATTTAATTGTTTTCATTTCATGGAAAAATGAATGAACAATACATTCCACAATATAATTGGGTTTTTTTTAATTTTACTATCACAAGCATAAGCTGAGGATATACCTAAACAACCTAAAATAAATTAGTATTAAAACCATGTGGCATTCCTTTCTTCTGCGCTTAAACTCTTAGGATGAAAACAAATAATTGGACAGGATTATGAGAACATTATAATTATAAATCTTGGGATGCTTTTAGAGAAAAATATTGTGAAGCTATTCTGGATTCTTCTCAATGTTTTTCCCATACACTTGAAATGAAAACAGAAGTAGGAAAGCAAGAAATGTTTACAAATGGAAAGTAATGATGCCTAGATCTCACTTAAAATTTATTGTGCAATAAGGCCTTTGTAGAAAGTGAGGCAGAGGTATTGCACAATAAGAATCTCACCTATAAATACCTCTCAGAGGAAGGAGGGATGAAACATATAAACAAGCACACAAGCAAGCATGCTGCCATATTCAGGTTGAGCATCTTTTTTTGTTGAGTGGGATAATTATTTCCAAGTTTGCACCCTTGATGGATTTCAAGGTAGTCGCATTGCAGGGATAACCTCTCCCCCTTAAAACAGCACCCATGCTTGTCTTTTATTGTGTAATGCTGGGACTATTGTAGCATTTCAAAAGTGATCATAGTAGTCTTCAAGTTACAATGGAAATTGGGACCAGGATTGTTTCTGCTCATAAAGCACATTGCATTACTTAGCAATGCATTTAATTACATTGCTTAGTGAGGGCAATCTAGGCAGTCCTGGTTGTTGTCATAAC
This sequence comes from Vipera berus, assembly GCF_964194415.1. NCBI lineage: Eukaryota > Metazoa > Chordata > Lepidosauria > Squamata > Viperidae > Vipera > Vipera berus. The sequence goes on along the minus strand of NC_138205.1, from coordinate 29,816,593 downwards.
TTGAAGACATATAAGTTGTTAAGCAAAAGGAGTCTCAAGTGAGGAATACTGCAAGGGGCAATGAGAGGCCCTGGGAAGCCCAGCACAGGCCACACACGTGTTGGGGGTGCTGCTGCAATGTGTCATGAGCTCAGGAAGGCCAGAGAAAGAAGATGTGGGAGGCATGCAAGCACAGGGAGACTGGGAAAAAAGGATGTTGGCATATGCATGTGCATGTTCGAGGGTAGGGAGGCCTGGGAAAGGAGGGAAGGATGGTGCGCATATGAATGAACAAAGAAAGGTGGGATGGGGTAAATATTGACTTGTAACCTTCCTGCCGGCTTCTACATTGATGCTGCTTGGAAGTCAGCAACAGCAATCACACAACTGCAGGATACTGCAACCTTAAATGTCAGCTGCTTGTCAAGCAATCAAATTTTGTTCATATGAACTTGGGACATGCGACATATGACTGGAATATTAAGGACTTGTCATAAATCCCTTTGTTCAGTGCTATCATAACTTCAAAAAGTCGCTAACCAATGGTCGTAACTCAAGGGCTACCTGACTAAATCCAGAATAAGCAACTGGCCCATTCTCTATGACTGTTACACAGCACTACCATTGGATGGGGCTGAGGTTTTGAGGCCCACTGTTTATTTGGAGAATTGTAAACACACATCAGATTGGAAGAGAAATAAATAGCAGATAATTTGCATATTTGTTTCTAAAAACTCAGAATATTGCTCCTCTGAAGGTTACCTAACTTTAATAATCCAATTATAGCAATTTTGAGAACAAAAATAAAAATGAGCCAGGGACATAGACATCCAGTAGTCTGTCCAGTTCTGTCTAATCCTAAAACCAGCATAGTACAGAGCACTGTGGCTCACAAGGTTAGGATGCTGAGCTGACAATTGTTCAAGACCTGCTGCATCATATACTCCAGCTCCTGCTAACCCAGCAGTTTGAAAATGGGCAACCTCAAGTAGATAAATAGGTACCACTTCAGTTGGCAGTTTAATGGGGACATGAAAGGAGCTCGAACTGGGCGTCCCCTGGGCAACAGTGATGTCACCATTCAATCTTTTTAACCTGGAAGCACTTCTGTGCTACTTTCACGGGTGTTGTAGTAGTGGTAGTAATAGTAATACCAGCCTAGTATGGTGGTTATGGGGGGGGGGAAATTAAAGAATGAAGTGCTAGGAGGTGTTCTGGAAGAAAGGTATGATATAACAAGCAAATATCTCAACAGCATAAAAAGCAATAGATTGCCAAAATTCCTGATTCTTAATTGTTCCTTGGCAGTAGCAGAGAAAAAGTTTTTCCTAAATTAGGGTGTGAAATTAAGAAAGGCTGGAAAGAATTGGGCTTATTTTGGAGGGAAAGAATTTGAGTTGAAACCCCATCCCGATTGTGAAAACCAGCTAAAGATGCATGTTGAGAAGTATGTTCTAAGGCAGAGGCACATACAGTACTTCTGTTCAGGAACAGAGAGTATTTATTTTAGGATATCCTTACATTGTTTTGCCAGACAAAAAATTATCCTTGTGGGGGAACAAAGTAGTAATATGTAAAGCATATGAAGAGCCTGGAAATAGGATATTCTGTATTTATTAGAGAGTGATATTTGCCTAGACTCTTTCACCTTTGTTCATCTAAATAAAGACTAGCAGTTCACAATTTATCCACCTTGTTTCTACCAGGCAATTGACCATAGCATCGGTTCTGATTTAAGAGTACTCTCTTTTGTTCCTAGTTGGCAGATGCCATGAAGGAAAGGTGAAAGATCAGGGTCCTGGCCCAATGGGCCTTGGGGTAGGAAGCTAAATAAACCTCATGATTTGTGAGGGCCCTCTGTTCTTTAAAGAGGTTGCTTGGTGAGAAAAGGGATAATGGCAGCTCTTCCTAAATAATGCAAACCATCTTTTTCCAAACCCATAGGTGTGGTGGGATCAGCTAAAGGAGAGAAAATGAGAGAGGCAGGATGGAGTAGGAAGGAATCCCAGAATTGCTGGATCCTGACTGTGGGCTATCTCCTAAAACCCACACTCAGTACAGTATGAGCACACATGTATACACCTTCAATGGCTAGATAATTTAGATTTGGGATGTAATGGTTTTAGTTGGAAACAAGTTGGATCCACAGTCACACTGAGGAAAGCCCACTCAAATCAGTGAGACTTAATTCAGCATTTAGTCGCTTGAGTTGTGTGATACTAATAAGCCTGCTTATTAACTGTGCAGAGTTAGGTAAAGATTAAAACATTGTGGAAACCTAGTGTTGCTGAGCTGCCCCTAGATAAGACTAAGGCTGTAGACAATAATAAGAAGTAAAAAAGACCACAGAAGAAAATAATGTATAATAATGCACCCTTGCCCAGAAAATAAGGTTGTTTCTTCATAACTATCAAGACTCTAGCTCAACTAACAGGATAAATTATTTTTTAGTATCACAAGTTTATTGTAATACAAGTAGTTCTTGTTTTTCCCTGCAAGTTGGACCACAGGTTCCATACAGCTTACCTTGTGGATAGGTTTAATTCATCCTATACCTTGATCTTTCTGTAGCCTAAGTACAATGAACATCTGGCTGTATTCTTCTGTATCCTGCATTTTTGATACTCAAGGTGAACAATGTAGGCAGAAGTTAGAATTAACAGATTGCCTTAAAAAATTAGGGAGAAGTGCGGTTGAATGATTTACAGGTAGATTTGCATAAAACATATGACAGTACATAGAGTGCATTCCTGTTTTCTCAATAATTAGCTTGGCTAGCTCCCTGGCCTATTGATGCCTTCATTCTATCTGTTTGTTGATGCTTTGGCAGAAGGGAATGGAAGAAGCCTCTCTCATTTCAAGCTGTTTGCCCTGCAGCAGGTATGGATTTCAGGTTGACCTGACTTTACCTCTTACTGCCAAATTATTTAATACCTGTCATATGATAGAAGCAAAGTGGAAAAGTAGAAAAGTGAAAGTTCCAGAATCCAGCTGATATTCAGGGGAGAGAAGGATAACAATAGCAACAGCACTTATATACCACCTCATAATGCTTTACAGCGCTCTCTGGGATGCCTGAGAATTATTCTTCATTGGCTGCAAGAATAAACAAGCCAGGACAGAAATCCTGCCTGGCTAGCTGTAATATCGTTTTAAGATACTGAGTGGTCTTAATGTTAATTCGAGCACTGCACTTTCTTCTTATCTCTGGGAATTGAAATGAAGTCCATACATCTTAAACTACCAAAGTAACGAAACACCACATGACACCAAACTAACTCTTCAGAGGTATTAGGTTGTAATTTCCATTACCCTTCATTTTTGCTTTGTTACTAGTAACTATTTTTTTATTAATAAACATAGTAAAAATTATACAAGGTAAAGTAGAAGAAAAATAAAAGGAAAAGTTCAGAATGTGCAGAAAAAGAAAAGAAAAAAGCTGAAAAGAGCAACAAAGACAATAATAAACTTTCATTACACCAAACATATAATAATTTTTCACTCCTTTTTAAAGTTACAAATAAAAAATTCTTCTCTTCATAGTCTAACTTCTATCTATATGCAATCCAGAAATTATCATCTTTTCAATCTTAGTTCAGCAAAAAGTCAATTAGGAGATATCAGAGGTATCAAACATATACTCTAACTTTATATTCCTTCTTTTTGCTACATCTAGTCTTGACCTTTAAAAAATTCCCAGGGTATCCCATTCATCCTTCTTTGCATTTAGAAGAGATTGTCAAAGCTTTCACCAGCCTATTTTGTAAATGCCATAAAAAGGTATCATCCAGAATTCCTTGTTGCTGCTATCTATGTCCAAATCCTTTTCCTGATTTGTCTTTTGTATCCCCATCTCAAATCTAAAACTTTTAAAAACCTTTTTCACAGCATTTCCCAAAATTTATGCACTGCAATCTGTATCCTGAGATTTCTGAGATGTTAGTAATATTTCAAAAATCTAAGTTAAGAAAAAGTGATAGCTGACTTAGCCACTTTAACTCTTTACTGCCTGGCCTTTAGTTCCCTCTAGTGTCCATTTCCAATTTTCATCAAGCTTCAATTCCTAATATCGTTTTAGTTCGATTTCAGTCACTTCCCACAACTTTTTATTTAATTATAATTTATTTTTCAAAATCTTTCTAAACTTCCAATCTGTTTAAAACTTTCTTAAATCAAAACTCTTTTTTTGCTTTTTGCCAATTGTATATTATTTTAAAATTTAAAATTTGTCTATTTTTTTTAAAATCTAAGGAAAGTAATATTCACCATGTAGGTCAAATTAAGCTACCATTTTGAAGGTGTTTAATATCCATAAAGTGATTAAATTGGCCACTTCTGAATGCAATTAGAAAGTAATTTGGAATCTTATGAAAGATTCCACTGCTGCTGAGCATAAGAATACATTCCTTGGTTTCTGGTGCTCAACCTGTGGGAAATGACTGTTTTATAGTGTCCACACAAGGAGCTGCCATTCAGCGTATTTTGGATGATCTCCCCTTCTCGCCTCTTACAGAGAGATTTGAAAACCAGTCTGCTCTCTGGTCTTTTGTTCTTCACAGCAGTCATCATCTCTACTTATCTGGGGCAGTGTCTTCAGTCTGTCATGACTCACACTGGAAGCTTAATCCTAGTAATTATCAATCATTTTCTAATATAGTGGAAGAATGCATTTAAGAATATATAGTAACCAATTTGACTCAAACATATTAAAATAAATGAAATATGGGGATAAGCTGTGTGGGACAGAAGAGAGAATGGGAAACAAGGTATGTGCAGGTGTTGTTGTTGGGAGAAGCCGTTAGAATTCTTTCATTATGATGACACTATACTAAGAAAGTCTACAATAAAGACACCCACTCTGTGGCTACCCTCTATGAGTGAACAATAATCTTGCTACTCAAGGGAAGAATTTCTTTCCCCCCCCCAGGCTATCTTGGCCAGATGTGTCCTGCATTATAGTTCAAGTCAACCTTCTTTATTTCCCCAGATGCTGGGCAGATGGTCCTTTTTTGGGGAAAAAATCCCATCCCATATTCATTGCATACTTCATTGCAATTTACCTGATTACAACAGATCAGAAAGCTAAGGTTTGAATGCTTGGGGTCAGTGGCTGTAGGTTTTGGAGCATAGTATTTTTTTTGTCAGAGAAAATTAAAATAATATGTTTGAGGACTATTTCTAATCCTCAGCATGCTTCTGTTTCTGCTGTTGCTTCTTTGCCTGAGGCTTGCAAGTTTGTGGCATATGAAGATTAAATATATCCCAGGTGTATTATTTTAGTAAGAAATAGCGTCAAGAAAGTCAGATAATTCTTTATGCTGGAATAGTTGAGTTAAATAGATAATGCTTGCAAGCTTTTGAACTGCGCAGAATTGTCTTGCTACCAACATGAAAAAGCCTCCTGTGGAATTCGAAAGCTCTTAGTCTCTTTTGTCTTAGTCTCATATAATAAGGGGCATTTTGGATTCTGTCTGTCTGTGGATCATCTCAGTTTTCAGTTCTTAAATGGAAACAGTTGGAGGAAATTATGCATGGTCATTGAAGAAGGCCATGAGGTAGAACAAATCACTCATGCAAGTACAATTGCCATGCACTTCTTTAGTAGCATTACAATATGTGCTTCTTGATGTGATCCTTCATGGTTCATTTCTGAACTCTTCTATCTCTAGCTCTCTGACTTGCAGTTTCTTGGGCTCAAGACAACTAGGTTGCAACTCTGTAATTGAAGATGTCTTGAGACTTTCAGTAAAATGAGATTATGACCACAAACTCCTTCTTTTCCACACATTTCTCCCTTTCCCTAAGGCATTGTTTCTCAATTTCAAGAATTTTAAAGAAACTTTAATGTGAATAGGCTTTAACTGCCAGAATTCCCCAGCCAGGAGTTGGTGTTCACCCATCTTAAAGTTGCTGAGATTAATTTTAAAGTTTATGTTAGCATACTCCTGAGCTTCTGCTAGACATCCAGTTCTATTTAGCTGTCCTTCTTCCATGTTCCTTCCCAGTTAAAACATCACCAAGGAACACCAGGCGGTTTTCAGTGGTGGCTCATGGGGAATCTTCCTTTGTTCTTGAGATCATGCTGTCAGAAGTATTTATTTTACTCAACCTTTCCTACTTTATTTTTTCAATGCCTTTTCAACGCAATGGAATTTGCCTTAATCTGTTTTTCCGTGCCCTTGTAATTGCTGGATGAAGTTTTAAATTAATTGTTCTTTTCACTGATCTTCTTATTTTAATTGCTTAATTACTTGTGAGTCATGAATGAAAGAGCTATGCAGATATGCTATATAAATGAATAAATAGTTTAGTATTTTACTGATTTATTATCTTCTGACACCAGCAGAGGTGCAGAATGGAAGGTGTGGTGTGGTTTCTGGTTTCTATTCTTGAAAAGTATAGACAAGGAGAAGCTGGAGGAGAAGCTGGAGGAACTGTGGCAAGAGTGAATGCTGCCGGAGGGGCCGTGGCTTGAAGCACCCCAGTCAGCTGGTTTTCGGGGCAGATAGAGCCATGGCTCTGAATGGTCAGAACAACCGGAGGAACTGCGGCATGGGTGAAGATCTACTCCTCGCTTGCTCCTATTTGCTACCTGCCGCTATTTACTCCCCGCTTGTTAAAGCAGCCATTGGAGACCATCGAGGAAAATAGTAGGACGGTTCTGGTTTCCTATGTTGACTAAGATCTGCTGCCTTTAAGAGATCCGAGGCAGCTTGGGCTGCTTTCTAGGTTTTTGACTGGCTGGGTGGTGCACTGGCTGGCTTCCTAGCAACAGCCTTTCAATCATGGCCTGGAGTTATGGCTTTCAAGTTGGGCTGGGCTTATCACCTATATGGAGTTGGACTCTTGCATGCTGTTTCTCTCGTCCCCCAAAGATTCAGGAGGACCCGGGGTGAAGAGTCGCTGTGAGAGGGCGGCTCAGTTTCTTCTCTATCTACAACCTCTCTGGATGTGAGAGATCCATGAGGGTATGTTTTTCCCCTGGATGGGGTTTCCATCTGCCTCCCAGACCAGCTTCAAGGTCGGGGTGAGAGAACGACTATTGACTGGTTCTGGGGTACCCAGTGCAAGTGAGAGTGGTGCTGGACTGGCGATTTTGGACTCATATACTCCTTCTGATCTGATTTGATATCATCTTTACTCAACATCTGACTGCCATTTCTCGAACTCACATGGCCACTTATGGCACGCTTACGTTATTCAGGCACGGACTTATACGCCCTCAGGGGTGCTCCCCCCTCCTGGGTGCATCCCGCCTTCTTTTCTGCCTCTCCTCTTGATGACGGGCCCAATTGTTGGGACCCTGAGATGGCTAGGTATGGATTGGGGTCTCCGGTTTATTGTTAGGAAGAGACCCCTGATTTGTTTTTAGCTAAATTTTTAAGGGGTTAAGGGGGAGGGTTGGGTTGCGGTTTGGGTTGGAATCTGGGGGGCTTCCACCAACCGAATCTCAGTCCAGGCTTGTGACAGGTCGCGGTGGGACTGGGCTTGGGTTGGACGCCTCCAGGTCTCTGGAAGGAGGGGTGGGGTTGCGGATCCCCACAGCGATTGGGAATGGCAACAGGTGGTTGTACGGGGGGCCACATCTACACTCGGGAGCACACCCCCGCTATCTTCAAGAGGTGGCGCTCTCCGACCCCCCGGTCTTACCCCGTATTCCCGGGAGTGGGGATGAGCAGGCCCCTGAGTTCAGACTGGTGTATCTTAATGCCAGATCGGTAGTTAATAAGGCTCCCCTTATCCGTGATCTGGTTGAGGAGGAGCATGCCGATCTGGCTTGCATTACTGAGACCTGGTTGGGCCGAGAGGGAGATGTCCCTCTGACTGAACTTTGCCCACCAGGTTTCTGTGTGCTTCACCAGCCTCGGGCTCAGGGAAGGGGTGGGGGTGTTGCGGTGGTTGTAAGGGAGACCTTGTGTCCGCGGGAGGTTACCGTTGTTCAGATAGGCGAGTGTGAGTCGCTCCTCCTGAGACTTGGCCCTGGGGTTCAGTTGGGCTTGTTGCTGGTGTATCTTTCGCCTACCTGTGTAGCAGCAGCCCTGCCCAAGCTCCTCGACATCTTCTCTGGGTTGGTGGTTGAGTTCCCCAGACTTAAGGTTCTGGGGGACTTTAACCTGCCATCCCTGGGAGGTTCGTCGGGGTTGGCTCGGGAGTTCATGACCTCCATGACGGCCATGGACCTGACCCAGGTAATTCATGGGGGGGTCACACACTTGATCTTATTTTTCTATCTGGACAGTGGCTTGATGATCTGGGAGGGGGATCTCCATTTATTATTCCCCTGTCATGGACCGATCATCACCTCCTGTGGCTGGCCTTCCGCTTCGCCCCCCCCTGTCGCGGGGTTATGGAACCCACCAGGTGGTTCCGTCCCAGGCGCCTAATGGACCCTGAACGGTTCCAGGAGGCACTTGGATCTGTGCCTGCCATCTTCGCTCACAGCCCGGTCGATGCCTTAGTGGAAGCCTGGGAAAGGGCGGCCACGGAGGCACTCGATCGTGTTGTTCCCATGCGGCCCCTAACCCGGCGCAGATCCCGGTGGGCACCATGGTTTTTCATGGAGCTTCTGGAGATGAAGCGTCGGAGATGGAGCCTAGAGAGCTGTTGGAGGTCCAGCCGGTCTGAGTCTGATTGATTGCGACTAAGAACCTTCACGAGGTCTTATCTCACAGCGATGGAGGCAGTGAAGTCCAATTACTTCGCTGCCCTCATCGCGTCCGCAGATAATCGCCCGGCCGCCCTGTTTGGGGTGACTCGCTCCCTCCTGAACCAGGGGGTGAGGGAGGAGCCCCTGCAGGGTCGTGCCGAGGAATTTAGTCAATATCTGGCAGATAAAATCGCTCAGATTCGGGCCGGATTGGACTCCGACTGGGCAGAGTCTGACGACGGGGAATCGAATGGTCTTGGGAATATTATTTGGGAAGAATTCGATCCTGTGACTCTGGAAGAAGTGGACAAGATCATGGGGAGGCTGAGTTCCACCACTTGTTTACTGGACCTGTGCCCCTCCTGGCTGGTTTATGCAGCGCGGGAGGGGACATGAGGCTGGCTCCAGGCAGTAATAACTGCTTCTTTGAGAGAGGGCAGCTTCCCTGCCGCCTTGAAGGAGGCAGTGGTGAGGCCCCTCCTCAAGAAGCCTGCCCTGGACCCGGCTATTTTAAATAACTATCGTCTGGTCTCCAACCTTCGCTTTTTAGCGAAGGTTGTTGAGAATGTGGTGGCTCATCAGCTTCCTCTGTTCCTGGAGGAAACGGATTATCTGGACCCCTACCAATCAGGCTTTAGGCCCGGGTACAGCATGGAGACGGCATTGGTCGCACTGATGAATGATCTCTGGTGGGCTTGGGATAGGGGTTGCTCCTCTGTCCTAGTCCTATTAGACCTCTCAGCGGCTTTTGATACCATCGACCATGGTATCTTACTGAGGCGCCTCGGGGGGTTGGGAGTGGGTGGCACTGTTTTACAGTGGTTCTCCTCCTACCTTCTGGGTCGTTCGCAGTCGGTGTTGACAGGGGGACAGAGGTCGGCCTCGAGGCCTCTCGTTTCTGGAGTCCCTCAGGGGTCGGTCGTCTCGCCTCTCCTGTTCAACATCTATATGAAGCCGCTGGGCAAGATCATTCGTGGTTTTGGGGTGGGGTATCATTAGTAGGCTGATGATACCCAGCTTTTTATTTCCACCCCAGATCAACTCAGTGATGCCCTCTCCGTGATGTCCCGTTGCCTGGAGGCGGTGAGGGTCTGGATGGGAAGGAACAGGCTTCGTCTAAATCCCAACAAGACCGAGTAGCTGTGCGTATCGGCATCTCGGGTTGTCCATTCTATTCCATCGTTATCTATAGGCGGGTGAGGTGTTACTCCACATAGATAGGGCTCGCAACTTGGGTGTCCTCCTTGATTCACAGCTCAATTTTGAAGATCATATAGGAGCTGTGACTAGGGGGGCTTTTGCCCAGGTTCGCCTGGTGCACCAGTTGCGGCCCTATTTGGACTGGGACGCCCTACGCACAGTCACTCACGCACTCGTGACCTCTCGGATAGACTACTGCAATGCTCTCTACATGGGGCTGCCCTTGAATGCCACTCGGAGGCTCCAGCTGGTGCAGAATGCAGCCGCGCAAGTTGTGATGGGGGTCTCCCAATACTCCCATGTAACACCTCTGCTCCGCGAGCTGCATTGGCTTCCAGTTGTCTTCCGAGTGAGATTCAAGGTGCTGGTGATGACCTATAAAGCCCTAAATGGCATGGGTCCGGGTTATTTACGGGAGCACCTCTTGCCGGCGTTAACTTCCCATCGCCCTGTGCGCTCCCACAGAGAGGGCCTCCTCAGGGTGCCGTCGGTCAGGGAATGTCGACTGGCAGCTCCCAGGGGGACAGCATTCTCTGTGGGCGCGCCTGCCCTGTGGAATCAGCTTCCAGTTGAGCTTCGGATGGCTCCCGACCTTCGCTCGTTTCGCCGCGACCTGAAGACTTGGTTGTTTGAACAGGCCGGCCTGGACTGAGGGATTGGATTTTAGAGTTATATTTTAAAAATTTTAAATTTTAGAATGTATTTATTACTTAGGGCTATTGATTTAATCTTATTTTAATTTTTATTTCTTGTGTGTTGTTAGTGTTTTTTGCCCTGTACACCGCCCCAAGTCCTTGGAGAGGGGCGGTATATAAATCTAATAAAATAAATAAAAATAAAGGCAATAGTTTATAGCTGTGTTCATGTCAAGTGCCAGGTCATGAAATGACTATGGTTTATATATTCACATATGGGGAGGCTCATACAGTATATGAAATCATAAAACAGAGGGGTCAGTTTGCTCCAGTGGCTAAGGCACCATATAGACTAGAGTTCTAGTTCTGCCTTAGACATGAAAAGCCAACTGGGTGACTTTGGGCCAGTCACTGTCTCTCAGCTCCACTCACTTCACAGGGTGGAGGAGGCAGGTGTGTTGGATATGTTTGCCACCTTGAATTATTTATAAAAATACAATAATAAAGACAGGATAATAGATAGATAGATAGATAGATAGATAGATAGATAGATAGATAGATAGATAGATAGATAGATAGATGGATGGATGGATGGATGGATGGATGGATGGATGGATGGATGGATGGACGGACAGACAGACAGACAGATAGATAGATATAGATAGATAGATTGATTGATTAAGAGCCCAGGACACTTGAATACATTGAAAACCGTAGGAAGGCTCCCCCAAGACCACTAGAAATTGTTAAGAATTAAATTTGCATCTGAGAAACTTTTCATATGGAGAAAATAATTAAATACATGACTGGATAAAAATAATATTTAACTTTAATTGAATATACATGTATATAAAATGAAATTAAATTTAGATTTTGCCCGTCCACCTTCAAAGTGATTATTTGCTTCTTAATCTGATACTCTAAGTTACTAAGCATACCCTGCTCTTGTGATTATAGAGTTGGAATGAAAATAATCCTGGGGATTGATCCCATTAAAATTTCCCACTGTGGCCAACCCAGCATCCCTGAAGGAAGCTATGGGAACTATAAATGGCAGAACCACTTAATGTTTTGGGGGGAACAACAGTTATTGCCACTACTCTCAGGAAGGCTAAACAGAATTAATAGAGGATGATAATAGAGGTTTGTTAAGATACCAAGGTTATATTCTTATTACTTTTTTGTTTTTTAAGTTTTTTTAAAAAATGCACAAACATATAAAAGAAATTCCAACAAACTGCAAAAGATGCAAAGGCAAACTATGAGTATAAATTTTAAACTGGATAAATTACACCTTTTAAAATGTATAAATTCACATATCTTGAATCCAGCCTTTACTATTTGAAGTAATAGAGCTTTTCCAATTTCTCAAAATAATTCTCTCCTATTTCTCCTACATGATATACCCAAAATTTGCAAATTTCCACATTTTTGCAACATGTGTATATACACATACATATACATATGTGTGTGTATGTGTGTGTTTATATATATGTATATGTATATTTGTATGTATATGTGTATGTATGTGTGTATGTTGTTAGTTGCGAAGTCGTGTCTGACCCATCGTGACCCCATGGACAACATTCCTCCAGGCCTTCCTGTCCTCTACCATCTTCTGGAGTCCATTTAAGCTCACACCTACTGCTTCAGTGACTCCATCCATCCACCTCATTCTCTGTCGTCCCCTTCTTCTATTGTTCTCAATCTTTCCCAGTATTGGGCTCTTCTCCAGTGAGTCCTTCCTTCTCATTAGATGGCCAAAGCATTTGAATTTCAACTTCAGGATCTGGCCTTCTAAAGAGCAGTCAGGGTTGATCTCCTCTAGGACTGACCAGTTTGATCGCCTTGCAGTCCAAGGGACTCGCAGGAGTCTTCTCTAGCACTATAGTTCAAAGGCCTCAATTCTTTGGCCCTCAGCCTTTCTTATGGTCCAACTTTAACAGCCATCCATTGCAACTGGGAAAACCATGGCCTTGGCTATACATACTTTTGTTGGCAGGGTGATGTTTCTCCTTTTTAGCATGCTGTCTAGATTTGCCATAGCTTTCCTCCCCAGGAGCAAGCATCTTTTAATTTCTTGGTGCAGTCCCCATCTGCGGTGATCTTGGAGCCCAGGAAAATAAAATCTGTCACTACCTCCATTTCTTCCCCATCTATTTGCCAGGAATTGAGAGGGCCGGATGCTATGATCTTGGTTTTCTTAATGTTGAGTTTCAAGCCCACTTTTGCACTCTCCTTCTTCACCTGCATTAAGAGACTCTTTAGTCCCTCTTCACTTTCTGCCATTAGAGTGGTATCATATGCATATCTTAGGTTGTTGATATTTCTCCCGGCAATCTTAATTCCAACTTTTGATTCATCTAACCCTGCCTTTCTCATGATGTGCTCTGCATATAAGTTAAATAGGCAGGGCAACAGTATACAGCCTTGCTGGACTCCTTTCCCAATTTTGAACCAATCAGTGGTTCTGTGTCCAGTTCTCACTGTTGCTTCTTGACCCACATATAGGTTTCTCAAGAGACAAATAAGATGGTCTGGTACTCCCATCTCTTTAAGAACTTGCCACAAATTGTTGTAATCCACACAATGAAAAGCTTTAGCATAGTCAATGAAGCAGAAGTAGATGTTTTTCTGGAACTCCCAAGCTTTCTCCATGATCCAGCAATGTTGGCAATTTATTTTATTATTTATTATTTTATTTTTTATTTTATTATATTTATATACCGCCCTTCTCCCAAAGGACTCAGGGCGGTGAACAGGGCACATATAAATAGAGAATACAAAAATTAAAAAGGATTAAATAATAGCCCAGATAAAGACAATAACAATATAAAAAACCCCATTAAAAAAACCTAACATCCCCCATCAGGCCAGGCCAGCTTGTTCGAATAAATGGGTCTTCAGACCACGTCGGAAGGAGCGAAGGTCCGGTGCCATCCGGAGCTCAACCGGCAGCTGGTTCCATAAAGCCGTAGCGCCCACAGAGAAGGCCCTCCCCCTGGGGGCCACCAGCCGACATTCTCTGACTGGAGGCACCCTGAGGAGGCCCTCTCTGTGGGAACGCACAGGGCGGAGGGAAGTTGACGCCGGCAGCAGGTGGTCCCTGAGGTACTGATCTCTAGTTCCTCTGCCTCTTCAAAATTCTGCCTGTACTTCTGGTAGTTCTCGATCCACATACTGCTGGAGTTTAGCTTATAGGATTTTAAGCATAACTTTACTAGCATGTGAAATGAGTGCAATGGTGTGATAGTTTGAACATTCTTTGGCATTGCCTTTCTTTGAAATCGGAATGTAAACTGACCTTTTCCAATCCTGTGGCCACTGTTGAGTTTTCCAAATTTGCTGGCAAATTGAGTGTAGCACTTTTACTGCATCGTCTTTTAAGATTTTGAATAGCTCAGCTGGAATATTGTCACCTCCACTAGCTTTGTTGTTGCTCAGATTTCCTAAGGCCCATTTCACTTCACATTCTAGGATGTCTGGATTGGGATCAGTGACCACCAAATTGTGGTTATCTGGGATGTTAAGCTCTTTCTTGTATAGTTCTTCTGTGTAGTTTTGCCACCTCTTCTTAATCTCTTTTGCCTCTGTTAGGTCCCTGCCATTTTGGTCCTTTATCATGCCCATCTTTGCATGAAACATTCCCTTTATATCTCCAATTTTCTTGAAGAGATCTCTGGTCCTCCCTATTCTATTGTTTTCTTCTATTTCTTTGCACTGTTCATTTAAGAAGGCATTCTTATCTCTTCTAGCTATTCTCTGGAATTCTGCATTCAACTGGGTGTATCTTTCTCTTTCTCCCTTGCCTTTCACTTCTCTTCTTTCCTCAGTTATTTGCAAAGCTTCCTCAGACAGCCATTTTGCTTTCTTGCATTTCTTTTTCTTTGGGATGGTTTTAGTTGCTACCTCTTGTACAATGTTGAGAACCTCCGTCCATAATTCTTCAGGCACTCTATCAGATCTAATTCCTTAAATCTATTTGTCACCTCTACTGTGTATTCATCAGGGATATGATTTAGTTCATATCTGAGTGGCCTAGTGTTTTTCCCTACTTTCATCAATTTAAGGCTAAATTTTGCAACGAGATGATCATAATCTGAGCCACACACAGTCAGCTCCTGGTCTTGTTTTTACTGACTGTATAGAGCTTCTCCATCTTTGGCTGCAGAGCACACATAGTCAATCTGATTTCTTTGTTGGCCGTCTGGTGATGTCCATGTCTAGAGCCGTCTCTTGGGTTGTTGGAAAAGAATGTTTGCTATGACCATTGTATTCTCTTGACAAAATTCTATCAGCCTGTGCCTTGCTTCATTTTGTACTCCAAGGCTAAACTTGCCTGTTATTCCTGTTATCTTTTGGCTTCCTACTTCAGCATTCCAATCCATGATGATAAGGACATCATTTTTTGGTGTTAGTTCTATAAGGTGCTGTAGGGCTTCATAGTACCAGTCAATTTCATCCTCTTCAGCACCAGTGGTTGGGGCATAGACTTGGACTACTGTGATATTGAATGGTTTGCCTTGGATTCGCACTGAGATCGTTCTGTCATTTTGGGGATTGTATCTCAGTATTGCTTTTCCTACTCTTTTATTGACTATGAAGGCTACTCCATTTCTTCTGTGGAATTCTTGCTCGCAGTGGTATACCTGATAGTCATCTGAATTAAATTCACCCATTCCTGTCCATTTTAGTTTGCTGATTCCTAAGATGTCGATGTTCACTCTTATCATCTCTTTTCTGACCATGTCCAGCTTGCCTTGATTCATGGATCTTACATTCCAGATTCCTATGGAGAAAAAATCTTTACAGCATCGGACTTTCCTTTCATCACCAGATGCATCCACAGCTGAACGTCCTTTCGGCTTTGGCCCAGTCGCTTCATTCTTTCTGGCACTACTAGTTCTAGCCCTCTGCTTTCCCCAGTAGCATATTGGATGCCTTCCAACCTGAGGAGCTCATCTTCCAGTGTCATATCATTTTGCCTTTTGGTACTGTCAATGGGGTTTTCATGGCAAAGATACTGGAGTGGGTTGCCATTTCCTTCTCCAGTGGATCACATTTTCTCAGAACTCTCTGCTATGACCTGTCCATCTTGGGTGGCCATTCACGGCATAGCTCATAGCTTCATTGAGTTACGCAAGCCCCTTTGCCACGACAAGGCAGTAGTCCATAAAGGGGATAGATATGTGTGTGTGTATACCAATGACAGAAAAGACCAAATCATAAGAATCAACAAACTCTCATATCTTTTATATGTCTGCAAAGAAAATCTGATATCTTTCCTTTCAAGTACATTCTGTGGGGTATCCAATAAAATCAAAATAGAATATTTTGATGAATCCATTTCAGTCTTCTGTCTAATTAAACCAATTTAACATTTTGGAGAACCTGCAATCATTGATGTTCCATTACTGGATATTCCAGTTCTTTGTTCCACATATTTAAAATGACAGTGATTTCAATTTTAAAAATATTCTTATTTTAATGCCATGTTTGTTCAGTTGTGGAAATGGATTCCTTCAGAAAGAAAAAGCATCTCAAGTTTTTTTGAAGCATCTCATCCATACATGCTTGAGTAAAGTATGTTCTCACTGTTGTTTACATTACATGCTTATCCACATTTAATTTCATTGTGGTTTTCTCATTTTAATTTTCTGGATTCATCTGACAATAAACTTAACACATGAGCTTGATTTGTACAACTTATTAAAAAGTTATTGTCTAGTTTATGGTTCAGGGTATTGTACAAAAAACAGCTACAGGGTCCTATGAGGACTGAATACTAATTTCTTTAATTATTTCATTGCCCACTTCTTCCATCTGATGTAAGTACGTATGCAACATTTTGTGCTAAAGTATATAGATTTTTAAGGCACAACTAAATGTGTCCAAGGTCCCTAAATAACAAAAAAACAGGGACCCTGAGAGTATGACTGAACTTGCACAAAACACTAAACTAGAAGGTAGTGCAAATGCATCCAATATGTTTAGATCAGTGTATTGTGGGAATTGTGGAAATAAGGTAATTATGTAAACCATGGTTAATAAACAATGGGCTAGGCAGGCTTACATGAATGCAGCTACTTTACATGGCAAAGTGAATGACTTGTTTAGACTTGTTTAGAGCCCCTTATCACTGCTGTACCAGACGTTTGCCTCATATGATCTTCTTGGCTTTCCTTTGCAAGTGATTCCTCCAGTTTTGTTAGACCATAATCTACAGATATGATAGCTACACTATAGTGGAAATTGTAACCTAACACATCTGGAGCCTGCTGCTAAGGAGGAGTGCCAATATGGGCATACTAGTCATGATGCCCATTGTCCAAAGACTTGGGATGTGATAGTGTCTGAATTTATTTATTCATTTATTTTCCACATTTATTATTTGGATAAATAACTCAAGGCAGCTAACAGTACAAGAAAATGCTAAATGTCTCTGGTAAGCAAATGGGTACAAATCTTCTTGCCTTCTGCTAGGAGCCAGAGGCATCTTCTCAGTTCTCCACTAGAGTTTTTGATTAATAACATTTTCTAACAACATCTTTTACTTTGATGCCAATAAAACAGCAATGAAGATGCTTTATATCAATGCTCTAAAGCCACCAGTGGGAAATTGCCTAAGTTGATGATCTTTCATAGTTTCCCCATCCTGCAGTATGACCTTCAGGTAAGAGAGAACCTCCTCCAGTTTTCAGTTACTTATAGGGCACTTTTTAATGTCACAGTTTCAATCATTTGCCCAACAAGAAGGGTTTGAGGCAATTGCTGAAAGGATAGGATTAGAAAAAAATGGCAGTTTGGGGGGGGGGGAGAAATTGCACTCTACACAGTAAAACCTAGTTGCAGTCAATATTTCTAACATGAGTTTTTAATTTCTAGAAATGATAGAAGAAATAGAACATGTTGAAAGTTAATATGGCTGAAGTTAATTGTCCACAAACATTTTTGCGAACAAATATTTCCCTTATTGTAAGCCTTGAATTGTAAAACTAAGGTGGGTTGCTAACAAACGTATAATGCAATATCAATGAAAAAGATCCCTCTCATATAGAAAGAGTTCAGATCACTCAGTACAATCAAGCTGACTGCCTGGATGATCTTTTCTATACAGATACTTCTTGACTTATAAGTGGTTGCTTAGCAACCATTCAAATTTTCAACAGATCTACCTGGGGTGTACTTATGACCAGATCCAAAGTTATGACAGTCACCCCTGTGACCACACTTCAGGTACCTGGCAACCAGGCTGCATTTATAGTTGTCTACTATGTCCCATAAGAGTTTTGCTAAAAACTGCCATTTACTTTCAAATTTTGGCAAAACTATGTAATAGCAATCCATTGGTACACTTAACAACTGCAATGATTCATTTAATAACTGCCACAAAAAGTATAAAATCTGTGCTTTATGACCATCACAAGTTATGATCATGATGGATAGGCTCCATTACAGTCATAACTTGAGGACTACCTGAATGCAGAATTGTTAGAAAATATATATGCAAAATATCTTTTCCTATTGGCTAGCCATAGGTGGGGGGTACAAGCACTTTCTCATAAAGTGCAACCAAACTCTTTCACAGAATAATTGGGTTCACACATCATGTTGAGCCATAAGAGATTATCTTCAGACCATTATATGGTCTTGTCTTTGTGCAATATGTGAACACAAACAATAAAGGGATTAATCCTTAGCCAAAGGTGGATAACAACCCAGGGCTTCCTTTCCACAATTTTTGTTCCCTACTCCCAAATCTCCCTCTGATGTTGCTGCCAAAGTTTGTGTTGTTCTAAAATTCAGTGAGAACTGGACACGGAACCACTGATTGGTTCAAAATTGGGAAAGGAGTCCGGCAAGGCTGTATACTGTCGCCTTGCCTATTTAACTTATATGCAGAGCACATCATGAGAAAGGCAGGGCTAAATGAATCAAAAGTTGGAATTAAGATTGCCGGAAGAAACATCAACAACCTAAGATATGCAGATGATACCACTCTAGTGGCAGAAAGTGAAGAAGAACTAAAGAGCCTCTTGTTGTGGGTGAAGAAGGAGAGTGCAAAAGTGGGCTTGAAACTCAACATTAAGAAAACCAAGATCATGGCATCTGGCCCTCTCAATTCCTGGCAAATAGATGGGGAAGAAATGGAGGTAGTGACAGATTTTATTTTCCTGGGCTCCAAGATCACTGCACATGGGGACTGTAGCCAAGAAATTAAAAGACGCTTGCTCCTTGGGAGGAAAGCCATGGCAAATCTAGACAGCACACTAAAAAGCAGAGACATCACCCTGTCAACAAAAGTGCGTATAGTCAAGGCTATGGTCTTCCCAGTTGCAATGTATGGCAGTGAAAGCTGGACCATAAGAAAGGCTGAGCGCCAAAGAATTGAAGCCTTTGAACTATGGTGCTGGAGAAGACTCCTGTGAGTTCCTTGGACTGCAAGGCGATCAAACCGGTCAGTCCTAGAGGAGATCAACCCTAACTGCTCTTTAGAAGGCCAGATCCTGAAGCTAAAACTCAAATACTTTGGCCACCTAATGAGAAGGAAGGACTCACTGGAGAAGAGCCTAATGCTGGGAAAGATTGAGGGCAATAGAAGAAGGGGACGACAGAGAATGAGGTGGCTGGATGGAGTCACTGAAGCAGTAGGCGTGAGCCTAGATGGACTCCAGAAGATGGTAGAGGACAGGAAGGCCTGGAGGGTCGCGATGGGTCGGACACGACTTTGCAACTAACAACAACAACAACAAAATTCAGTGTTAAGAAATAAAAGATGAGGCTTGAGTCTGTGCTACCCAGCATCTCCCGGAGCCTGCCCAAACTCATGCCCACTACATCAGTGATGCCTTCAATCTTTCCCAACATCAGGGTCTTTTCTAACGAGTCCTTTACTAAAGAGTCTTAGTGAATTATAAAAGTGTTTGTTCCTTTATGCTCTCTTAGTTGCCTTTTCTCCAATAAACCAATGACAACATGAGAAGCTACACCTGGCAGAAGCTTTCTCTTTTTTACAACTTTCAGAGGGACAAGCATTCTCTCCTACAAGTGGGGAAATAGCAACCTGGAAGGATCTTAAGGGCAGAATACCTATATCAACATACGTTTTCCCTCTGCCACCTGGCAGGGGTGCATCTGAGGTTGACTGACAATGCCAGGATTAACCACACAATAGAAGCAGTGATAAGATCTTGCAGTTGGCCTCATCCTCTCCCCTTTTGGGCCCCAAGGGGATTTGCAAAGTTGGCAAATTTTCTACTCCATCATGAATATGTCCAGGAAAAAAGGATTAATAGAACCATGTGTAAAACCAAGTGTGCATGTTGAAAGCAGAGTAAGGGGGGGGGGTTGAGGCAAAATTTAGTTCAGCAAAGCACTCAAATGGAAGAGTTGAAAGCTGGGAATGAATTCCAAAAGCTACATCAAGATTCTTTGGAAGACCAAAATAGCAGATATCCTGCAGTAAAAGATGGAAATAACATCGGTCCCCACCTTTTTTCTTTCAGAATAATGTGACTCCTCACTAAAATTATGTGGGAACGAAGTAACTTCATCTGTTGAATTGTTCTTACTTTTAAAAACATAGAAAAATTAAAGGCAGGGAGGGAAGGAGAGAGGATTTATTTATGGACATGTCTCATTTTTCTCATCAGGAGATGATTCTCAAAGAATCATTAATGTCTGTTGCATTAACATCTGTAGTGATTAAATGCTTCGAAAGACTGATTCTCCAACATCTTAGGACATGCCTCCCACCGGACTTCGACAAACATCAATTTGCCTACAGAGGGAACAGGTCAACAGATGATGCCATAGCTATTGCTCTACACTCTGTAGCAAGCCATCTAGAGAAACCTGGAAGCTATATCAGGATGCTTTTCATTGAATACAGCTCGGCTTTCAACACCATTTTGCCAAGCACTCTCATTGAAAAGCTGACTGACTTGAATTTTCCCCCCTCCATCTGCGATTGGATTAAAGACTTTCTTAGGGACCAGCTACAAACAGTGAGGGTCGGGTCTGTTTTATCCATCCCCCTGAAGCTTTGCACCGGCTCGCCACAGGGCTGCGTGCTTAGCCCCTACCTGTACTCATTGTACACATACGATTGGATACCGTCCGACCCATCTACTGCGATAATTAAATTAGCAGATGATACCACTGTAGTGGGTCTTATTACAGGTGGAGATGAAACAGCGTACAATGGGGAGGTACAAAAACTATCCATATGGTGTTCAGAGAAAACTTGGACCTGAACATCGGCAAGACAAAGGAGATGGTGCTAGACTTCTGGAGGAAAAGAGAGGAACCTGGCCCACTTTACATGGGGGGCAGGGGGGCTGTGTGGAGAGAGTTTCCTCCTTTAAATTTCTGGGAGTCTACCTCTGTGAAGATCTTACCTGGAAAGTCAATACAACCCAGGTGGCCAGAAAGGCCCAACAGAGACTCCACTTCCTCAGGGTCTTGTGGAAGAATAGGGTAGAACAATGGCTAATGACCTTCTTTTACCGGTCTACTACACAGAGTGTCCTCTCACACTGTATTGTGGTTTGGTATGCTGGCCTGACAGCCACAGATAGTAAAGTATTACAGAGGGTGGTGAGCACAGCACAAGACATTGTGGGCTGTCCCCTGACACCACTGAATGACATCACCAGGGCTCGCTGCCTTGGAAGAGTGAGGAAAATTCTCAGGGATGACTCACACCCTGGTTGGTATCTCTTTACTCTCCTACCATTGGGTAGGAGATACAGGAGTATAGCCAGCCATACCAACAGGCTGAAGAACAGCTTTTATCCATGGGCTGTCAGGCTCTTGAATGGGAAATAACTTTATAATTTTATGTATGATTGACTTGTGAGGCTAGTGTGTTGTGCAATTAGCTCACATGGTGTAACAAGATGGTGGTTATTGTCACTGTGAGTTGTGGTGGTGGGGGCATGAAGGGAGGCTCAGCCAATCTCAATGTATACATGGTTAATACTTTGAGAATAAAGGTTCATTCATTCATTCAAATAGAAAATGCAAATAAAATGTAAATATTTTAAATATAGATGTAACTAAATCACATGAAAACACAATCATCAGTGTAACAAAACATCCAACAACTCTCTTTTACCTTAACTTCAATAATCCAAACTCACCAACACATTGTAAATCTTGCTGAAATAAAAGTGATTGCTTCTGGGAGAAGAGATGGAGCTCAAATGGAGCTGAGCTGAACACACCTCCTTAATTTGGGAATTTCCACAATGTAGAAAAAGTGACCCTACTATGAAAGAAATGACCACATGCAAGAAAGGGCTAAATCCAACTGCAAAGTGGTGGTAGCTCTTGTTTGTGGGCTTATGAGCCTGTGGTGATAGACTCCAAGCATGTTTACCCTTTTTTTGAGTTCTCACAATATTACAGAATGCTAGGCTAGAGGGGCATTATGGGAAATTAGTAGCTAAATCTAGTAACTACATCAGAACTGGGTCTGTAGGATCCTCGGTTTGTAGCAGCTACACAAGGGAATTTGATGAGGTGATCAGACTTGATTTCTGAATTGATAAGAAATAATGGGTTTTAACAAGATAAATAGGGGGATACGAGGTCATATTTCTCATTTCTAGACAGCACTTTGTGCATCTGGAATAAATGTTCATTAATTTACCAAAAATAAACAAACTCTACACTGTATAAGGTATATTTTCATTCCATTTGTAGACATTGCCCCCTACTGCACACAATAGAAATTAAAGTGTTTCACTGAGGCTTAAATCTTGCCTTTCTAACTAACACAGCCTCATTGGCTTAGGGTTACCTAAATAGAGAGGGGAGGTGAGAGGAAGAGGAGGAATCCTGTGCTTGTATAAGAAGCATTACATGATGTCCTATTTAGCCAAAAGGTTCAGCTTTCCTATAGTATGAAATTATACAGAGCCTCTTTAAAAACAGAATATTATAATGGCTTTCTTTTTTGAGTCATCAGAAATTGCTACCCCCAGTTGGCATTCAATTCCACTTTGGACTTTTCCCATGTCCAAGCCAAGGAGGAGGTAACCCCCATTTCTCTCCTTAGCCCTGTCTTGTATTTCAGAACAGAGCTATTCTTAGCTACCAGAAGATGCAGCTTGTTTATGTTGGAGGAACAAGTTTGGCCTCAGCTGACAGGGAACCACATGTGATTCCCTAAACCCAAAGTTAGCACAAGGCATGGTGTGGGGTCATGTAACATCTTGAACTTTCTTTGCTGACTTTCTTTGCTCTCCCTTGTGGATCCACCTATCTCCAGCCCAATCCATCCATCACTAAAGACCTATGTTGGGCTATTCCTTGTAGCAGCATTAACATACATTCCTTGTGTCCTTTAGTTGGCAGAAAAAATGTCAACATATCATCACTTTATCACACCTTGAGAATGTCGCCTAGCACTGTTGCTGCCCTTGCAAGAAACAATGTGGGACATTTCAGGACAGCAATTCATGGAGTGCCCTCTTTCTTTTTACCTAGCATCACTTCCTAAAATGGGAAAAACAACCAGCTCTTCATATTGGTATGGCATGGTGGGATTGAGGGTTTGGGTGCTTCCTCCAGCTTCATCCTGCACTCCTGATATGCCTTATTTCTTACTTACTTACAATCCTGGACTAGATCAGTGATGCCTCAAACCACAGACCCAGAAGGAAGACAATATCAGCCCACTTAATAACAAGCAAGCTGGGTACACATGATCTTACTCTCACCTGCTGCTCTCAGACAACCCATGACAAATCAACTGTAGGGAGCTAAAAGAAAATATTCGCCCAGTTTCCGCAGGACTGATATTTCAAACCCTTCCAATGCAGGCAGGGCATTTGTGAGTTATGCAAGGTTGTGTCCTCAACCTACCCCCTAGCATTTCATACCGCCTAGAAACACACATATTTTTTTTCTTTTCAGTTTTTCACATGATATTCATATTATTATGGCAATCTCTCAGGACCATTGTTAAAAATCTATAACATTTAAAATGTTAAAACTGGCAAAGAAGTAAAACTATGTCAAGGAATGACCTCATTATTGGCAGGAAATATCCTGTGCATATACTCTTTTTGGAGAACCAGCTATTTAAATATGAAATATGGGCTACCAGGAAATTAATAAACCTGCATTTAAAAATAGAATTTATACAGAGTAAAAGTTTTAATGAATATAGCGATTGTTGTTGCAATGTT